>NC_134830.1:13166114-13241381 GCF_004210375.1 Tachypleus tridentatus
AAAACACGTTTTGATAAGTTTACTGTAAGTAGTTTTAATAACGATAAAGTGATATGCTTGATAATGAGTATAGGAGAAAGAGAAATAACATTTGAGTGAAACATTTAATTGGCAAAATATTTACTGTGATACAAGATTGTAAGCAAAGTTATAATGATAACATGTAATCTCTCTTTGTAAGCAAAGGTGTAATTATAACACGTAGAATATGGTTACACTGCAGTGTGTCATGAGTTCATTACAGTTAAATGTTGAATAACAAGAAGGAAAACATTTATTTTGGCATGTGTTCACTATAAATAATTTCAACACAGTACCATTAGGATAAATATTTACTTTGAAATGATTTCACTATGTATAAAGAGATAGTAATACAACGTGCAAGTTAAATACAAAGTTAAAGCACATTTCGATACGTTTGTTACAAGTAATCTTCTAATTATAAAATTATGGCTGGTGAAATGTTAAATCTGCTGTTGATTTAATATTAGCTTTACAGGTATTGATGAAAATATAAAACGAATAATTCGGTTCCATGATGCTTGTATGAGAAGAGGTGAATAACGTAGAAACTTTGATTTACAAGAAGTTTTGTATTAAGATAATTAGCATGGAAACACTAACGCCAAACACATTGCAACGATTCGTAATAAGTAATAATAACCAAAACAGTATTATAAAGTATTTGATGTGGGATCATTTGATTACATTTAATTACAATTATGTAAATAAGAAAAATGAATTTGCTGTGTTTACAGTTAGTTTGCTTAAAATGATAAGAATACAAAAGGACATGTCAGTGGAATTGTTTTACTTGTAAATAATATAATAGTTAAACTGAGGGTAAATGCCAGAACGTATTCCATACAAGAAATTTGATGACTACAATGTGTTGAGAATTTAGTGCGTGATAAGTTGAATGTAGTGAAATTGACATGAAACAAAGTAGTACAGCCTTAACTGTGCAGTGACTTCACTTTAAATATTTTGATTATAAAAGTAATAAGAAAAGTGTTAGCAGTTATGTAGTGCAACCTAATGTAACTTACATTTTTGCGGTGAGCAATAAGGAAAAGTGTTAGCAGTAATGTAGTGTAATCTAATGTAATTTACATTTTTGTGGTGACAACGTTTTCTTGTGTTGATGATTTTCGTGTTGTAGGAGAATGAAAGTATTCATATCATACAGTAGAATTCTGTGTAAAAAGACGGCGAAGTTTAAAGATATGGGAAAGAAAAGTGTTGTAGAATGGATTAATTGACTGATAAAGGAAAGCTTATAAGACAAAGCAACTAATAAGAAGTAAATAAATGGGAATTGTTGAATTGCTAATTTCTAGGTGTATTAACGATTGCAGTAAAGAAATTAGATTAAAATGAGTTCGCTTTAAATATTACAAAAGTAAGGTAGAAAATGAGTTATATACAAGTGTGTCATAATAAACCAAATGAAATTTATATGCAAAAACGGCTCGTTTGGGTTGAGAAAATATTTTACATAGAAGAGCGAACAACGTTTCGACCTTCTTCGGTCATCGTCAGGTTCACAAAGAAAGAGATAACTGACCGGAAGCTGACCACATGTTTGAAAGAGGTTGTGTAACTGTGTGTCGAAATGTGGAGGGTAGAAACAACTACTTAACAAAGGACTCAACTTCGCAATAGCACCTAGGTACATTCCAACCATAGAAATCAAAACATGTTTAGAAGACCTAGCCAGGAGACTTGTGTTACTTTCTACAGAGAAGAAAACAAGGAAACAACCAAACACAACCAACAGAAAGAAGACAACTTAGATAATTTTATTGACATCCAACAGCCAAACTTCCCAGGTAAAATTACAAACTTATATTTTCCAGAAACACCTAAAAACAACATCTTAAACGATTTTTTCAAAGAATTTTCTCACAAAACCCTCAACATAATTTCACAAAACAGAAAACTAAAAAACAACCTTACAAAAAGAGACATTAATTCCATTAAAATCCTAAAACAAGACAAAACATAAAAATTCTAAAAGCAGATAAAGGTAACGCTATAGTCATAATGAACACGAATGAATACATCCAAAAAATGAATAACATCCTATCAGACACGAACAAATTTAAACCAATACACACAAATCCAACAAAGACACACGAAACGCAACTGAACAAATTACTACTACAAATGAAATAAGCCAACACAATTTCACAAACACTTTATTCCTATATACGTAAAACCGACTCACGCACACCGCAAATATACGGCATCCCCAAACCTCATAAACCAGATTGTCCATTGCGACCAATAATGTTCACATATGAATCGTTTAATTACAATCTTGGTAAATGCATAGCATGGGCATTCTCCAAATATGTAACATCAGCCAGCTCATTCATCAAAGACTCTTTTAATTTCAAGTCTAATCTTAATCAACTTAATCATAAAGCCTTAATGGTCAGTTTCGATGTTATATCCCTCTTCACAGAAGTCCCAACCACTGAAGCCTGCATGATAGCCTTAGAACTCTATCCGAGACCCTAACCCAACTATAGAAATTCCCAGTAACCAGTTAGCAACCCTCATAGAATTCACCACGATAAAGACAAACTTCATGTTCAACAACCAAAACTATATATAAACAAATGGCCTAAGCACGGGCAATTCAGTATCACCAGTTCTAGCCAATATTTTTATGACACAAGTTGAAACACAAGCAATTAACACAGCATTACATCCACCACTATACTGGTACAGATATGTAGATGACACGGTTGCGGGATTCAAATCTACAGAACACATACTTAATATTTTCAATCACATTAACTCTATACATCCCAACATTAACTTCACATGTGAACAGGAAGAAAGCAATCAAATATCATTTCTTAACCTCAAAATTACAAGAACTGACACACAATTCAAAACATAAATCCACCGAAAAATCACCCATACTGGACTATACATTCCTTGGGACTCAGCACATGAAACAAAACAAAAACTCAACATACTAAGAAACCAAATAAACACAGCCATAAAACTATGCTCACTAGATAAAATTAACGATGAATTAGACAAAATAAAATAATACTTCATCAACATCAATAAGTTTCCTCCACAAACAGTAGAAAACATTATACGCACACACCTAGACAGAAAGCAAAATCAACCAACTAAAGTAAATACAGCTCACGAATAAAAAAAACACGAAACCATATACTGCTGTATACCATATATTCCTGACATCAGCAAACAAATAACCAACATTTGGCAAAAATTAGTAACAAAATATGACATTCCAGTTAATACCAAATTTATTCAAAAACCCGGCACAAAATTGAGGTCTCTACTATGTAGAAACTACACTGACAAACACCCACCAACATTATTTATAAAATACAATGCGATAACTGCCACGACTTCTATATTGGAGAAACAAGTAGAAAAATGGAAACCAGATTCAAAGAACATAAAAAGTCACCTTCACACGTTTTCGAACACTGCAAGTCAAATAAACACAACATAACCATAGAAAACACTCAAATACTAAATAAGGAAACAAACATAAACAAACGCAAAATTAAAGAAGCCTTACTTATACAACAACTTAAACCCAAAATAAACCAATATAAAGGAACGCCTTTATACCTATATTAATATAATAAAATAAATAAAATTATATATTCAAACATCTAATACCGCCCTCTACATTTCGACACACAGTTACACAACCCCTTTCAAACATGTGGTCAGCTTCCGGTCAGTTATCTCTTTCTTTGTGAACCTGACGATGACCGAAGAAGTTCGAGACGTTGTTCACTCTTCTATGTAAAATATTTTCTCAACCCAAACGAGCCGTTTTTGCATATAAATTTCTCAACAAGTGGGTTTCTCGACATCACTAAAACCAAATGAAAGTTACTAGGCGATAAGCTTATTATGTATTAAATTATATGCAAAAGTGTAAGGTAAAATGTGGTGTACTATGACCTCACTAATAGTTGTCTAATAATAGTAGAAATAAAAGGAACATTTATTCTGCGATTATTTCCCTATTAATCATCTTATAATAGAAAATTAAGAGAACTAAAGTGTACTCGCTTCACTATTTGTAAATTTATAAATAGAGGTTAAACAATGCGTTTAGTATAAATGATTGTACAATAGAAAGTTTAAAGCAAAATGTTTACCATAAGGATTAATTCTTACGTGGAAATCATTTCCCTATATGTAAAACATGATGATTAAATCAACTTGAAACATTTAATATGCTGTGATTAATATCAGTAATTGTTCAAAGCGCTGTTTTGTTAATATATCTACAGTGCTATGAATCTTTATACGTAAGTTTTCTAAGCTGTCAGTAAGGTGAAATATTAACAAGGTTACGAGTTTAATTTAAGTCGCCATGAAATAAGAAAGAAAAAATTTAAAATATTGACTTTAACATGGATTTATAACAGTAATGATGGGAGTACAAATAAGAATGACTTTACTTGAAGTAAATTTATAATAATAACGAAGTGAAACATTTGCTTTTCGAAAATTGCAGAATAACTAACATCTAACTGTTAGCAGTAAGAGAACAAATATTTTGCTGTTATGAGTAGAATAGGTAATTCAACAAGGATAAGAATAAATCCATATATCTGCGCTGCGATGATATATGAATAAGAAAAATTAGTGTTAAGTTTGTTTTTTGTTTTTCAAATTACGCTCGAATCTACACGAGAGCTATCTGCGTTGGTGTTAAGAATAAGCTAAATAATTTGCTGGTCAATAAGCTGACAACAATTCCACGTTAAGAGTTAGGTAAAGAGTATTTCAATACGTTCGTTATATGTAATTTATAAAATTATGGCTGGTGAAATGGTCACTCTACAGTTGGTTTATTATTAGCTTATAGATGTTGATGAAAATATGATAAAAACGTAAAATCAATGATGCTTTCTTGAGAATAGGTGAATGATGTTATTATGAATTTACAGTAAGGGAAGCTGTAATTTATAAGAATAGAATAAAATATTTAGTGTGTGAACAATTCACAATATTGAATCATGACGATAAGTGATTATTGTGCAATGACGTAATTATAAACGAACTTTTAATGATGAAATTAGAGTGAAATGTTAAGTGCGCTACAATTTACGATAAATATCCACGGGATAAAAAGCTGAAGAATTTTCCGTACAATAAAAATATTTTAAGTAAGTGTATTATTATATAAATAAGATTCACTTTTTGACCACTTACCTTAAAGGAAGATTGTGGTAGTAATGATATAAAACATTTTCAATTGAATAAATAATGTTTTGCTCAAGTTAAGATATAATATGTGGTGTTTGGTAATTTATTTACTGTATGATGAGTTATAAATTCATACACATTACCCTTAGTTACCAGAGCGGTATGTTTTTTGTAATTAAACACAAATCTACTCAACAGGCTAGCTGTGACAAAAGAAACTTTCTCATTAACCAATCATCACACGCAGTTTGACCTTGCCTATGATCTTTCCATCGGATACTCATCTGGTTGTCATTACTCATTTTATAACAAGCATTACATATTTTGTATGGTTTATGTGTTAATCTTCTGTCAGTCACTCCCATTTTGATTTTACTTGGTTATTCGTCTACTTGCCAGTTATTCTTCCATGTCCTGTTTTGCAAGGCTGATAATCTTGTCAATTGAGAATATGAACATAAACTGCCCACATATTAAATCTGTCAGTTCTTCAAAACTATGATCACATTTGGCTACGTAAGTTCATCTTGAGAAGTATCGTCAAAAACGTGTCACAAAGTGAAGTATAGTTTCTCCAGTGTTTGAATTGAATTTCTTGTGAGTTTCTTCGTCGGTGAGTTCATTGTGTTTTATTAACATCACATGTAACTTCTCATCGTCCATGGTATTTTCTGACGTCATACCTAGATATATTATTAAAGGCCTTTTTACATGAGAAATGGGCTGAGACAGATTGTACAGCCACCTTTATCCCAGTTTCTAATTTGGACTAATATTTCATGCCATTCCAGGAAAGCATCCATATTATTATTCTTCATAAAATTTGGGTAGGTTGGATTGGTTGGTCCTGTATCCATTTTCATTTATTGATTCTACTTTGTGTTGTGATATGTAGGTGATATCACGTTGTGTTCCTACTCTATTTCCATACTCTTATTTTCCTACTTTTTTAACTGAGCACCTATATTTTCTTTTTTTCTACAAACTATGAAGTAATCTTTAACAATACTCAATTAGAGCTACGAAAAACACTCGGAATATTAGAATAAGGTCAATGCACTACAATTGAACTACACCTCAGATGATTATAAGTGAACCTGCTATTACTGTCTTTCTGCTTGCACAATATAAAACAAGTCAGTTCTTCATTTATATTTGATTCCTTGTCTTATCTCTTTCCAGTAGTTTTAGGTCTAGTATTTCTCAATTGTCATTAAAGTTATCATTCTTGCGATTCTTTATAAAAAACAAAACAAAAACGAGACATATCCAACAGTGGCTGGATACCTACACCCGCCATGTTTTCTTTCCTTTTGAAGAGGTTGGCATGTTTTATCTGGGTTTTCCCATACACTTTCACCTCATAATCCATTCTGTTGGCTACTTTCTGCACATGAAAAAGTCCTTTCCACTGCAGGCATAGTTTGTTTTCTGTTGGTATCAGAACCAAGGTCTTCTTTCCAGTCTTTAAACATTGATTTTTGGCTTTATTTTATTGAAGTGGTTTTGAGTGTCTTGAGCTTTATACAAACGTGTTCAAGTTGGTTGACAGGTTTGTTCCAGTCGGTTTCTAAAGTATCCTTTCATTTGACTTTTGTATTAAATATAGAATTTGCTTATGAAAAATAAAGACTGTTTTGCATTTGTGTTAGTTGTCAGATTTTTTATGCACGTAAAAACAACTATTTTATATAAAAAACCCCGTAAATATAGAAAGTTGTGGTAAGACAAATGAAAACATAATAAATCAAATTTCAACATATTCACTTCAAAAGTAGGAGAGGAAAGGATCAGCTATGAGGGGAGGAGGAGGCTGATAAAACTAAAATCTGTTTATAGATGAAATAGTTATTTAATGTAGTATGACTTTTCTCGATCATGTAGTTGTGTAATTATAAAGTGTGTAACAAAATGTTTAATAAAGAATGATTTTGTTTTCTAATTATTCTTTTGTGTGTGTGTATGGAATTTATTTTAATCTTTCCAGATATTTCACTTTTCGTTAGAGATTCAAAAGGTAATTATTACTTGGAAAAGAAGTTCACACATTAAATATTTTTTTATCCCCAGAATATCATAGTATTCACAGAATACTCAAAGTTCACTAAGTTGACTGATTTGTAATAACCGATGGTTGCTTTTACTTTTATGATTTTTGTCATTATTTTATTCAACTATGCACAATAGAAATGTCCTCTTGTAGGATAGTGATAAGTCTATGGACTCACAACAACAAAATCCGGAGTTCGATTCTCTGCGGTAGACACAACAGATAAGCCCACTGTAGTTTTACCCTCAAACAAACACGGAGCACATAAATAACTTTTGTAATTCGATTTTAAACCTTCATTTGTACAAGTTTAACACTTGATTAGCATTTCTTTTAGAGAATATCATAACATTGCGTTTGGATGTTGAGAAATGGTATAATTAAAATCAAACACGGCTCAAAAATTTCTTCAATGATAATAAAACTGGGTACTAAAAACATAAAGTTAATGAAACGGAAATAGTTATTTATGGCGTGAGACAATTAAGGGCAATAATTTGCGTTTATAAAATATTCATTTGAAATATACCGATTTATTGTAAATAAGGCGCAATGATCTTACCTGTACGGTTTGAACACATGATTTAATAAAATATGTTTTTTATTTGGAGGTCTTTATTTGTTATATTTTTTTGGGAAGCAATCGTTTTACGCCACAGCCAAGACGTTGTTATCAATAACTGAAAGGGTAGGAGTAAATTGCATTTGTCAATGAAAATAACTGCATGTGAAATTGTGTGAACATTTTTATGTGTTCCCCTTTACTTCCGTTTTGCGGAATATATATAGTGATACTGCTTTCCCGTCACGTGCAGATGATTAGGGTAGGATGTATGAAATGTATTAGTCACAAATCAACTCGTATTTCTGCAAGAAAAGTCCTTGAAAGTTCATCACACAACAGGTGTACATTTCTAACTGTTTATAACATTCAAATAGTGTGAGTGGTAGTAGTGTTAGGTTTTAATTGAGTGCTAAATTACAAAGTCAAATCTGTGCGCGATTATTTGGTGTATATTTATAAAAACAGATAATTGTGGACATGGTGAGATCCATGCAAAGGAGTTCACACAATGGTTAAAGATCACCATTTTAATCAAACTCCCTACATTTGCTTTGCACTTCTTTCTATAATGTCACATTATAATAAAAGTTTACATTCATAGGAAATAGGTTCGTTGATTGGTTTCATATTTGTATTTTTAGAATGGATGGTAAATAGTTAGCAACTAAAACATTACTACAGAAAAAAGGCAGCAGAAGGAAAACCCTACAGTTTGTTTGACTTTTCTTCTGTGTACAATATAATTTAGTAAAGGAGAACACGTAAAAATCAGTAGTTATGTTCGTCAATGTTGAATCATATGACAGAATATAGTCCGGGTGCTAGACGTTTGTCATAAGTTTTTCAATAGATATGTTTTTAGGAACTATAAATCATACTTAGAGGAGAAAGTTTTTTCAAAATTTCCCAGTTAAAAAATGGACACTTAAAAAAGACATTTAGCTTTGAATAACTTATCAGAGGGAAAAACCAATAAGCAGCACACTATTATTAAAATACCTATACTTAGCGGTTAATTATCACTCTTATAATACATACACATCTTCCGCTGTAGGAGAAATTCTGTCGTATTGTGTGTACCAAGTTAATCTGTTTTCCAGGTACAAAATCCAAAGCTCCATCGCGAGACTAACCTACGCTCGTTTTTGAATAAATAACAAAGAAAAATGAGGTTCATTATACTGGATATAACCTCCACATATAGAGTAATGATGAAAATATTACACATTATGAAACAAAACAGTTTATTATGAATTCATAAAGTGGAACGTTATAAAAGAAACATAGTAACTGTGAAGTGTAGCAGTGTTAATTAAAAGACTCGGAATTTGACTGTTTGAATAATATGTTTAGACGAAGTTATTTGTTTAAGCCTAAATTGATTAGACAGAACAATTCACACAGTTTGACGCTAACAGTTTCCGATAGTTATATTCTTGCAACTGTTGATTTCGAAATGTGGACTTAGCAGAAATAAACTTGAAACTTACACAGAAATGACGTATAAAGACACACAAACAACATTCCGCTGTTAAGGGCGATATGGAAACCTTGTTTTAACGAAATCTAACGCTAACCTTCAGAAAACTGAAAAGACTGGGCTGTTTGAAAAAAAGCCAAAATGTAACTATAAATCGTATTGATAATTTAAACAATAAACTGGACACCTCGTGTAGAAAGATTGAAGCTGCGAGATTAATATTTTCTTTAAAAATGAGTCTTTAATGTGGTATCCAGTGGAGTAAATATTCAAACATTTTGATCGGATTGAATAGTTTTATATATAGTTTAGTAGAGGCGCAAGTCAAGTAGAATTTTTAAAATTTTATCTATTGTATTTCTTGGCTGAGAAAATATAATACAAATATTATAAAAGTGTCAGTTGATAAATTTAAAGAAAAATAAAAATTATTAAAAGACAGAAGAAATATGACATGGTTTTCCAAGAGAAAGAGTCTTTTACAGATACGTGAATTACAAGTAACATACTTTCAGTGAACCATTACCCTTAACAACTTATATGTAGCTTATTCATCATATAGATTAAAATACGTCAAAATCTACCTATAAAATGTTGGTTACCAAAGAAAACTAAATAATTAAATACAACCAGAATTTATACAATAACACTGCAATTTTATTTTTTGTTTTACAGTCTTTTTGGATTGAACATATTTAATTTAGGTGTGTGAGCAATATTGCACCTAATTTATTATTCAATATTATACAGCAGAATAACTGATTAGTGATCGTACACGCATATTGAAGTTTCCATCTCTTTTTCACTGAAGGTAAAATCGAAAATATCATTTGCAACATTGATAACTAATGCATTCATCGACTGCCCGCACACTTTGGTGGGAACTACATTTTTTCCCGTTTAGGGAACATCAGCACAACTTGGGTCAGGCGAACCACAGATGAGCAGTTAGACCTCTTATAACAGTGATGTGTATATAAGATTTATTGGATTTTGGAGTAATCTAAGTCGTTATATAGTGGCTTAAATTAATTTAGGTGTGTGAATAATATTATGACATTGTGCCTAATTTATTATTCGATATTACAAAGTGGACCAACAGTCTAATGATTACACATATATAACAGATTTATTTTCTTTCGCACGTTACAATAACAATCTCGTACATAATTTAATTATCATAGGAAGTTAAACAATTCACTGCATACATTGCAATAAAAACTCTCTAAGATGTTAAGCATTGTAACAAGTTAAAAGGTTATAACCTACTGTACAACCAAAATCTTTACAATGTTAGATATTATAGTAAGCTAGACAAATTATCATATACATTACAGTCATTATCAATGTCTACCACGTTAGTCACCATGACAAGTTAAACAACTTATCACATACATTACAGTCAGTATCAATGTGTGCCATGTTAGTCACCGTGACAAGTTAAACAATTCATCACACACGTTACAGCTTAGTATTAATATATACTTGAAATTGTAAAATAAAAAAAGGTATTTTCATGCTTAAAATGAAAACCACCTTTCACTCAAACTATCCAGAGTCTGAGAACACATAACTAAAACAAATAGACAACACATTTGGAGTAGAAAGATTTAATTAACGTCATTCTTTGTATACACAATACTTGCAACCTTTAACAAAACCAATTTTTTGAGGATACCTTAAGAAATCTGAGTTACCATGACCTTTTACACTGTATCATTAAGCATGGCATTAAGTACTTGATATTACAGCCAATTATCTATTTATTTTACCCTACATTGCTGATTTAGCAACAGTTCATGGTAGAGGGTGAACCATGAGACCAATGTGAAAGAGTAGAATTAATTAAATACTTTGCTACTATGTGCACGTAAGTAACATTATTAACAATACCACCTAACTTGGCACGTTACCTCTGAAAAATAAGACAGTGTCTTCCCAATGCTGTCAATACACAAAGTATCATAATTAAATGAAACTGTGATTAAATGCAAGTTTTACTGAAAGAATGTTAACCATGTTAAGGTGTGTAAATACATGAGGTGAGGTTTGGTGACTTATGACCAATAATGAAACAGTATATCACACAGCAACTGTCTCCTCATCAAAATATAGTTTTTTTGTTTTAAGAGGACAAACACAAACCAGAGAGAACTGTTTATTTTGGGCATTATTGGATATATTTAAAGATGAGTTCTTTCATTACAAAGAAAAACATTAAGTGCTAGAAAATAACAGGGAGGAAAAAACAAAAAGTGTTATAATTACTGAAACTTTAGACTGTTAATGCAAAAATGTGTACATACATTTGTAACTATACTAATTACATTAATTTTTTGTTATTCATAAATATGGAAAACTAGCATAATATAATAAATGTGTGTGTGGAGGGAGGGTATGTGCTAACAGTGCTAAACACTTGATCTATATCTTCTTACATTTAGAATGTTCAATACTGACAAATTTTAGATAGCTGACATATTTTGTAAGTGAAATTAATGAAAGCTACTATAATACAGAATGTTCACTCAGTATCTTGAAGTTTTATTATGAGACACTGATCCTTCCTCTATATATGCAAAAATCAAAACACTCATTTACAATATTTTCCCCTCTTTAGAATACAATGAAGTTACAACCAAACTAATGTAAGGTAGTAACAGAGATAAGTATTGAACTTTAAAAATAGAGGCACATATACTATTTAATTATTACAAGATATTGTCAAGTACATTTGAACTTCATTATTGGCCATTCAAGTTTATGGACACTACATCTACATTCTCTTATGTCACAAGCAAGTTTGAATTCTATAAATACATATAAATTCTCATGACATGTAAAAGATACAGTAAATTAAAACCTCTTATTTAAGATTCAAAATAAACTAATTAACCCAATAAGCACCTATGAGGATCAAAATGTAAAATGGCATTTTACAAAGTACTGTTCAACATGGTATTAGGTACCTGATATCACAGCTAATCAATTATTAATTTTGCTCTACACTACTGATTTATCAACAGTTTATTGTAGAGAAAAGTAGACACCAGATACAGTATACAAGGATATTATAAAAGAAAAACTGCAGATAATAATTTTGTGAGTTCTAGAGGTTATGCAATATACAAACAGTATGATGGAAAAAATATTTCAGTTCTTGACATCAACATCACATTACAGTTTCACTTGTCAAAGTTTAAATCAAACTGACATCGTCAATACACTGATATATCAAGTTATCCTTCTATAAATAGAAAAACAATTAAATTGTATTTAGATTTTAGTTAATCATGTGCTACCTGTTTTAAAATGCATATTACAAAATTTAATAATTTTTTTAAGAAGTCAAACTGCACAAATTCATCAGGCTCAGTTAAGCAGGCAAATGTTCCAACATTCTGCTGAAGTTGAAAATGTCTCTGCCTATGATATCCTAATATTTCACGAGAACACCCAGTGAAGTGTGTTGCAATAAGTGACAATGCTAAGGGACGGGAAAATAAAACATAAAAAATAAACTATATGAAAAAGTAAAAATTTACAATTAATAATATAACAAAATTACAATTACTTGATGAAAAATTAAAAAGGTATACACACTTTTTCTGTTTATAATTTAAACATTTCATTGCACAATGCACTGATAATAACATTCAGAATCTGATTGCAAATAACTACCACATAAAAATAAACCTTTAGTAAAAATATTTAATTAAAATAATCCCATTCTTTATATATGAAATACTTGTAAACCTTAGCAAAATATTAGAAGTTGTTGTTAAGATATGTTACAAAAGCTCAACGTTATTGTAAATATTGCTGAACTGTGTATCATTCTTCATACAAGCAGCAAGCAAATGGGTTCAATCTGGTAACCATAAGGCCTCATCCTATATGTCACAACCAACATGAGAAACATGCAAAATGAACAAATTCTGAAACAGCAAACTTACTACTCAGAATTAATATCGGAACACAACTTTAGCTCCCGAGTTCTAATGATCACTGAAAAAAACATTTGGCCTGCACTTTGCTATCCCAACCAACATACTATTAACTGTTGAAATTTAGACACCAAACATTGGTTTTGTCATTTTTGAAAATATGAGTCCAACATTAGAAACATAAAACTTTAGATGTCTACAATGAGCTTATCCAAGTTGATGAGTTGCCTCATGTTTGCAAACAATGCATCTCAAAAAAACATACTTTATCTATTTAAAAGCAAATACACTATAATTTCAAACAAAGAAATAAACACCAGCTAGACAGCTTGATACCTCTACTAATCCTGAAGCCATCTCAAGTCATGTAACAGTTTCAAGTTATGCTGATTAGGCAGTTTTCCAAAATTGGGATATGAAATTAGTTTGGGAATGGGGTGGAATTGTGTATATCTTATTTACATAAATGATATTGACAGAAGAATAATTAGTAACCAGATTATATGTAGCATATATTTTAGTATCTATGTACATAACCAAAACTTCTGTACCACCTATTGAATGTCACCATAAAAATTTATGGCACATTTCCCACTTTCACAATTCAAGATTCAAACAATAAGAAAAATAATGGTGTTATGTTTAACAGCCACTTCTTTTTAACAGAACATAATTTTAAATAAAAATACTCTCCTTACAACAAGAACAAAACTTTCACTACAGCTGTATTTGAAGGCTCAATTATAACTTTATTGATGTAACTTTTAAACATAGCACTGAGAAATTATAGTTCTTAAAAAAACACCTTTTAATATATAAAATACCACTACAGTTTATATCAGAAAAACATATGATCACTTTAAGCTCTGTACATTGAATCATTTTAATGTAAGAATTCTTGTACAGCTCATGAGCACACTTCAAACAATTTTCCCATGCAGTATTTCTCAGAAATAAATCTTCTTTTACAAAAATGTTTATTTTTTATAAATTTTTTTCAATGACATGAATACTACACTTAGTAATTACTAAGACAAGCAGCTGCCCTATGAGTAGCATTTCTTATAACAATAAGAAAAGGGTATGTCTTTCTCTGCAGTAGATGCTCAGGTATTAGGGAATGACTAGAATTTATTGGTATGTTTAACAAATACACAGGGCATTCTTTTAGTAGGTGCAAGATAATGCATTTATGCTATTTCAGTTTTGGTAACACACAAATTGGTGCCCACTCCATGCATAACTGAAGAATAAAATCTTGGCAAGCAAACAGAACATTAGGATGTAATCATCTCTTTATGCGTATCATTAACTGGATCTCAGTTGGAATGTTGGTTACAGTTTGGGTTTCCTTATGTTAAAAATAACTAATTATAAATAGTTCAAACAAGAGCTATTAGAACTATGCTGTGGATGGAAGGGTGATATTATAAGAATAGGTTAAGATCTCTCATATACTCTTGAGAAAAGAACAGTTAACATTGATCTCACTGGATTTTACATGACTATCTGAGTGGAAGGAGGTCAGTAGCATAAATTCCTCCAATTTCTTTGTGCTGTTTCCTAATTACAACAAAAGAAGAAAGCACAGGTTTATGATACAGAAAGGATAATGCAGACTATAAGAAGCTAGTACCTTACAAGAACTTATATAAGGATCAATGACTTTCTGAAAAATTCAGGGTAGGTTTACATTTTTCTTTTACTAAAGGGTGCTAGTACAAAAACAGTGATTAAAGATGAAATACAGCACATTGATGATAGCATTTCAGCCTGATACTAAATATCTGGCAATGACTTTTTCCTGAACAATGACATATTCTGCTACCCTACACTTGTTTGAATAGTTTCATAGAACATTTGAAACCTTGGGACATATAAATGTAAGACAGAAGTAAAAATAAAATGATGGACAAATATAAATAAACTGCAGTAGGTGTATGATGCAATAACAATACTTTAACAGGATCACCAGGAACAATGAAATTGAATGCAATGTCATCTTTACCCTTTTCATAAAAGATCAGAGGTCAAAGGCCATGCCATCCTGTTTGTTGACTTGCATTCAAAATTTTATTGAACTATTTTAAGAATTTGTGTCAATAAGTCTGGAATAAAATTATAGATTATAATTCAACTTTTAATATTATATACAGATAATTTCTTAATTTAAAATAAGTATAAAAAGAACACATCCAAATATAGATTTTAGTAAGTCACATGGTATGTTGAATCCAGCACTGTTTACAATTAAATGTTTGATGTCAAAATACTAAGTCTACAGTTTCTTACAAATTAGGAACTGAAATTGCTAATATTAGCAAGCCAGAATATAAAATTAGAACATCATATATTTATATTTTGCCAAGATATGGTACATGTAACAAATCAAATTCAGTGCCCCCATTTGTCTTTTTCCATTTTTGGAAACAGCCTCTTATATACACTTACTTCAATATATGACACTTTTGTAACCAATCAACAGCTTAGAATGTCTTAAGAGTGGTTTTTCCCACTGTTTTAATCTTTGAAAAGGCTACAAAACTCTTTCGATACAAGATTTCAATGAGATAAATGTTGTCTTTAGTCTGCTAGTAGTTTCATATTTTTTTATATTATACTGGAATTCTATGGTATCAGTGTAATTATTTATGACTTTTTTGGTTACTCAAGTGTATATGTCTAAACCCTAAACAAAATTTTGTTTGATATCCTCCACATGCAAAATTTTAAAAGGTTTAGCAATCTATATCCAGTAGCAACCAAGTACAAAGGTACAAGAAAGAATATTTTTGTTTTACTTCTTAACTTATTGTTCTATATTAAAAAAAAAAAGAAAAACTCAACTAACTTCTAAATAGTAATAATCTATATACATGTATATAATGTATAGTAATTGAAAAGTGACTGTATATTACAAAATACTAGTCCACTAAAATACAGCCACGACATGGAGGACTAAAGGTCAGTTTAGTTATTTACAATTTTTTTGGTTATTCAACTGTATGTAGAGAACCTAAGAATAAATTTGTTTGATATTCTATACAAGGGAAATTTTAAAAGGTTTAGCAACCTATGTCCATCAGAAATCAAGTTCAAAGGTCATAGCTAGAAGAGATAACTTTTTCTTTATTGTTCTATATTTAAAAAAAATAAGTGTAATAACTTATTTCTAAATAATAAATATACAATATGTATGTATATTTATTATTCAGAAATGCACCACATCAATGCAAGTTATGTAATGTCAGCTTGACATGACTGGAAGATCAATATGATAAAAAATAAATAGATATTGCATTATGAAACTTAAATTACTTAAGACTGAACATTTGTATATTTGTGTTATAATATGTAGTCATTCTAACACACAAAAAAAGTATAATTTATATTTATTTCCTAATGTTTTTATGATGTTTACAAGGTTTGTCACATGACAGACCCCACATGGTTAAGAGTATAAAAAAATAACAAAATATAAAGTCTTACTAAAAACAAACATTTGAGATGTATTGAAAAGATTTTAGAGATTATGCAAATAATATTTGAGATTTTTAGGAGGAAGACTAGTTTTTTTAATCATATCATGAAATCACTTTGCACTCAGACTAGTAGCAAAACAGACTACTTTCACAAACAAATCTTTAATAAAAATATTTCACTAAAAATCAGATTTTATTGGTACAGAAAATACTTGCAATCTTTAATAAGTCTATCAAATTTTGTGAAGATACACATGCTGTATCAAGAGTTATAGTACAAATACTTAATATATAGACAAACTCTCATGTACATTATACTGAGCCTGCAGCTACAGGGTTAACAGAACAAGCATCATAATCTGAAATAAAAAAAATCTTTAGCCTCATGTATTAACAGACAAACTAAGTAACCTTTACTTAACCCTTTTGGTACCAAATAAAAAATTTGAATGTTTGGCATGGTGCTGAATATATATTTTTGATACTTCAACTAATTACAGTATCAGTACTAAAAGCATGATATCTTGGCAATAACTCAACAAAAGTCCCTGAAATTGTCTGTGATTGTACCCAATACTTTACATGTTAAATTCAATACATAAGAATAACAGGAATAAAAGAAGACACTCTGATACACAACAAAGAAGTACCATGTAAAGCACAATAATTTATTATAAATTGTATATGATTTGTGCAGCAACCCGTCAATAGTCTTTGTGGATATGATGTATCTCATGGTATGGTAAGAAACACATGGCGAGATTGCACTGTTTGTAGAAATAATTAGTCTGCTTTTGTGCATCTATTGCTGCAAACAGTCCAATCAGGTTTGTGTTTTTTGTCCTCATATTGTCCAATACTATGTCTTTCCACCAAACACTGACCTTTATCAGAACTTGGTGTTCCTTTTTGTTTAGCTTTGCTGACATATCCCTCCAGTAAATTTTGAATAATCTGCTCTCTGAATAGTCTTGGAGATACTGGGTTTTTACCATTACTCTTGCAGTCTGCACAATATATTATATATCTGTTAACAAGAACTAGCCTTGGTCAGTCACTTTATGCAATAAGTTATATGACCCTAACTACACCATGTGCTTACCTAAAGCGGGGGCAGATTCCAGGCCACAAATGTCTTCATTATCACTCTCATCTGTTACAAGTAAGCTTTCATTATCATCTGGCTCAAACTCTTTGTCACTCTCTTCATCGTTACAAATAATATCAATTACTTCTTTAGTGGTATAAGCTTTTCCTTTTGGCACTGTAACAACGTTGCAAGTATCAACAGAATATGCAAGGAAGGTATCTTCTAAAATAATGAACAGTATGATCTACACAGGCTATAAAACAAAGAAATCATGTGACCTTCGGTTTAAATACCCGCTGGGAATCCCAAGTAAACAATGAATACACGTGGTTCTAGCCTCAAGCGGGTCTACAGGCCAATGTGATTATGATAATTAGCCACGAGGGTATGTTGTTTACATCTTGTCGACGAAGATCGCCTGCTGCACTGAGCTTCAAGTTCGACTGCGGTTGCCAACCGTGCCGAAAGGGTTAAACTGTGTATGCAGTAATAACTGCTTTCTTCTATTGGCAGCAGAACTAATCTTCCTTTATATACAATACTTCTGATTCACTAAATCAGGCAGTGGGTAAATACTGTTTTATTCCTTCAACTAACTCCATTATAAAAAAATTTAAGTCAGTAGAATTTGAAATACCACATTTTGTTTCTTTCATTTTACCAACTTTTTCATGGCAGACTTTGGGAATGTATTCTAAAAATTAATTATTATATGTAAACAAATACTCACAAGCAATGTCCTAGCATAACATTTAAAATTTTTAAAAACACCTGTTCCTATGATAATTTGCACGTTTAAAAAGCCTATAAATATATGGCCATCATTATAGTCGCTAACTCTGTAAATCATCAACATATCCAATCTCAATTTTTCCTATTCCAGTAATAGTAAAGTAAATGTATAGTAATGTTTATAATACCAATGACAGTTTAAGATTAGAAAGCTCTCTTATACTTGGAAGCCATGAAGAAATGATGTGTTATTATGGTATCTCATTAAAAAAGTCTGTATCACTGACACCCTAAACTGAAATAAATACTTTATTATGTACTTAATGAAGTAAATTTAACTTTTTATATCAAAACATGAGAGTTGTTCAATTATAGTATGAAACCAGAGCTTATAATGCTCTGAACAAGTATTTTCAAAACAATTAAAAGAAAACAATAAATTCAAAATAAAAGTTTGAATATTATTATGTTGCTTGAATTTTGTTATACAATTAGTTTTAATAACATATTTTATAAGTTATTAAACATTTTGAAATTGTAACCTTTGTAAGTGAAAAACTTGTCCATTTATGAATATCTTAAAGACCCTTAATAAAAATGAAAAATATTAATTTTCATGTATATTTCATACAAACCAAAAAGTTGTAATCTATGCTAATTTTTTTTAAATCCAAGCAAAAGCATCATTTTCCAAAGGCTGTAAGCAATACTTAAAGAAACTTTCACATGATAAAAATATCAATACATTCTCTAAACTTAAAGCTCTTTTGAAATATACATAATTTTTACAGTTACAAACTAATACAGGTAAGGAACAAGTAATTTCAATTATGCTACAACTTATGTTGCATATATAAAACTTATTGTTTGTTAACCTGAAGATGATATAAGAAGGTAGAAATATTATTCTGTACTTTATTGTAATTAAATTGCTAATACCCACACCAGCCAACTTGAGAATACATTTCTACTTCGAGTGGATTTCTCATCATCATGAATGTTTAAAATTTTAGTTACAATTTACAGTATATGTGGTGCTACGTTAGCAACTTGAACTTTCAGACCTAATCACAGGACTAATGAAAAGAAATACTTCAATTTTCAAATAAAAATTAGCTATGGAAGAGTATGTTTAAAACTTACACTGCTATAGTTTCATGTTACAAATTTAAAAAAAAACACTTCATTTCATACAAAAATTACACAAGAAGCCAACATCTTATTCGTACTTGCTAATTAATTAGTTTTACTTGACAAAAATTACCTTTTTGTCCATTTATTTGAGTGATGTCCAAACGGTCGTTTCATGAGAATACCAGTCATCTGAACTTTAGCAGTTACTGCGAAATGATCATCACTACTTTCAGAATTCTTGTCTCCCATCTTTTTATGCTTTAAAAATCCTTGTCTGGATATTTTACCACAAATCATTAATTTAATAATCACATTAAGCTATTTTGAGCCTTATTGATAGTCTAACTATAGTATAGGCCTAAGCCTAATATTACAGTTTGTTTGGAAGAGTAAGACTGTATGTTTGTGACGTCGATTTGACACGAGAAATGTCCAATATTCTTCATACGACATTTTTAACTTTCTCACAATTTAAATTTACATGCTACAGCTGTCAGTTATGAACTTTTTCTTTATTCTAAAATACGAAGCGATAGCTTTTTTCAATGTTGTATACATTGTGTATCATTACCACGAGAAGATTACAAATACTCCACCACTGCAATAATATACCAACAACGATTTACCACTCGCCTGACTCTTACGTAATTTTTAGGTTCAGTTGTGGAGCGCACGCCCTAATCGTTAACTATTATATTTTTATTACGTATTTCAGTAAACTTGGGTTTTGTCGTTTCGAATGTATTATATATCACACGAAGAATTTCATTGTTATAATATCTGTCCGTTAACAGCGACGGAATACTTTAGCTTGAGCGTCTTAAGATAGTTAAAATATTATCACAGGATTGTTGTAACTACTGTACATTCAGGATAGCTCAGTTTCAAAAACCATAAAGAATAATTATTTCCAATCGAATCGTTTGAAATTTATTGATTTACTTTATCGAATCACAAAAGCTTTTTATCTACTCAATTTCCAGACCCAACAAAGTGAACGAACATATTTATTGGAGAATTGCACAATGAAAAGACTGAGTCACCTTTCTTATCTTCAAGAAATCTCGCATTCTGGTATTGGAGAGAATTCAACGTTGCTCGGCTTTAAATCAAACAAACAATAAATCCCAAATGTTTTATAATGAACTTGAAATTAAAATAAAGGGTAAAATTAGTGGTATTGAACAATTTGTATAACATTTTTCAAGGTAGAATGGAATTTCTCAAGAGCAGCTTGTTATTCTGGATGATGTGCATTAAATTTGAACTGTTTAGCATTGAGCTGATAAACAACTTGTTCAAACAACCCCAACATAAAATTTGAACCATGTTCAGACCGAATTTCTTTGGTTAAGTCAACGAAAGTATAAAAATTTAATCAGAACTTTAAAAATGGTTTGGGCTAAAACGTTTTTGAGAGGGATAACTTCAGTGAGTTAAGTGGATGTGTACATGATAGTCAACAAATATTGGTTCCCTGGTGGAGTTTTTGGTAAAGGTCCAACTACTGAAACGTTCTTTGAAAGTAGGATAGGTTTCAAAAGATTATAAGCAATTAAGAAACATATTGCCTATCATTGGTCAAAAGAAATGTTTCATAACTTTGTCACATGTCTTGTTGACACCTACATCACCTTCCACGGGGAGTTCATGGGCAACTTTCAGTATTTCAGAATGATATGCTGAACCTGGAACATCTGGTGTTCTCCATTTGCTCTTAAATACACCATTGAAAAAAAAACCATTCAGAACTTTCTTTTGTTCATCTTTTGGGTCATTGTCACTCACCAAGGAATTTTCAATAAAACAATTTATAGGTATCAGATATTCAGATCCAAAAAATGTCTGAGACAAATCTATAATATCGTCTTCTAAATACATGTCTATCATTTGTTTTTTGGCTTAATTTTTTAGCCTGAGCTCAAGTCACAGCACACAGTGGATTCTTCTCAGCAGCAACATAATTCTAAGATGAAACAGTGATCAGCTTGATAACCATTTTGAATTCAGCAATAACTTTTTCCCAGTCAATCATTTCCCAACAATAATGATACACCCCTAATTGGCAGATTAGGTCTTACTCCAACCACAACTGTTCCTGAAACTCGGTATGATGTTATGATGAGGAGCAATAATAAAACCACCCTTAATACTCTGAACCATAATAGACTCACCAACGGCAGAACTGAAATATAAAGGCAATATGCCTTCTAACAACAATGAATGAACTGCCCCAGTATCACATAAAATACGCATGGGTGTGGGATTAGCAGTTCATTTGTCAGAGACACAGTATCAACAGACACAAAAGGTACAAATTACTCCCTGAATACATTAACTTTTATATCAATGGCCAAATCAATAGCATCGAGCGACATGGTGAAACTACATCTATATGTGGACATAAATGCACTGATTGTTGCCTCTTTTTTTTTTTTCTTATTCAAACACAAATGTTAGACATAACGTGACCAGTTTTTTTTTTTTTAATACAAAAGTAGCAGACAGGCCTTGACGGTTTTGATGAAAGTTTATCCTGACTGTCATAAAATTTTGAACCAGAGAAGATGGATTTTTTAGAAAAATCTTTAACTGTAGTGGATTGAACAAATACAAGTTTTTTTTTCTAAGATGATAGAAATTTCTTTTTTATGAAAAGTGGTTTTATGTGTTAACGTGTAATCATTAGAAAGAGCAGCTGCTTCCTAGTGTCTCAATCTTCTTTTAATTAAAGTAAGGTTTGAGGTCGTCACGTGCACATTTAAATTCATTGTGACATATTTAGTATTACATATTTATTTTAATATTAATGCTTATTTCAGTTAAGTATATATTGTTATACTGTTCAATGTGAACTTCTCGCCTAGTCATTAAATTTGTAGAAGATTCTCGAATGTAAAATCAACTATGTATTACGTGCGTATGTAAATACCAATGATTGCCAGTATTGTTGCTGTAGCTGAAATTTCTAGAATCTCTTCTCACGCATCGAGAAGAGAATATATTGTTGGTTTGCTGTAAAGCTCGGAAGCTATAACTATTATTAACGCTTATTAATCGGGAACTTTATATATTTGATAACGGATGTTTATATATTTTAAACATTACAAATCATTTAACTTCAGCGGATTAATATCAGACGTTACCATTTTTAGAAAGACATTTTATAACTCTAGCAGTAAAAAACTCACCTGTGATCAGCAAAAAGCTAGTTAGGTCTCTGTTAAATGATTTTTGTTTGATTTTCAATTTCACAAAAAACTACATGAGGGATATCTGCGCTAGCCGTTCCTAATTTAGCAGTGTAAGACTAGAGGGAAGGCAGCTAGTCATTATCACCCACCGCCATCTGTTGGGTTACTATTTTACCAACGAATAGTGGGATTGACCGTTATATTATAACAACCCCACCGCTTAAGGACGAACATTGTTAGTATGACGGGGATTCGAACCCGCGACCCCCGGATTACGAGTCGAGCACCTTAACCACCTGGCTATGCCAGGCTTCCATTAAATGAATTTTACCTGTATCAACTCAAAATTAATTCACTTGTCATGAGCCATAGGTAAAGCATCATAAAGTTCTGGATCAGATAGAAAACTCAATGTTGTTTGTGAAACTTTTGTATATGAATTATAATATGTGACAATTGTTATTATAAATTGTATTATTGTTTTTATATTAAAATATCTTTGTATTAAGAAAGAAAACTTTGTATTAATCTTGTTGGCAAACATAATAAATTTGATACATCTCTACAAATAATAATTTAAAAGTTAATTAAATAACTCAATTTCAGGTTACTTCAAATTGTAATTCATAGCTTAATAAATTGGGGGCCTGTGTCCGTGATCTAAATCAAAGCTAAAATGAGATATAAATTAAAATCGTAAAATTAACTTGTATTTATCAGTGCCATTGGCTGTAATCAAAATACAGTATGTGGACATCACCTTCGATTAGGTGCATTTGAACACGTGCTACAGCTACTTAAGTGCTATATAGGAAATTGTGGGTCTTGTACATTGTCTTAATAAATCTGTTGCTTGGTGTGAATATATACAATCACTTCCATAGTAAATCACAGCATATTACTTACATGGTAAGAAGTACTAATATTTCCTTCACCAGAGTAGCATGCAGCCTCTCAATAGGTTCCAATCAGTACTGGTCAGATTTCCTACTAAAATTCAGTTTACCTGCAACACAAGCAAAACTGGCTGAGATTTTCCATAGTACATCAATTTCTATTATGCCAATTCAAGATCCTAGGTATGTAACTACAATCTTCATCCTATGAAACACAGGCACAATAAGACATGTGCTTATCTTTCTATATTCAGTCCATCATTATTCATCAGAATAAGGTGTGTGCCTACTAGCCACAGTAACAGCTTTTTCAAAGTGCATGATACATGGTTGCATCTATTAGGATTTTTGAAGATACTGTGTCCACCAAGAACCTCATCACTAAAATGTTTTTGAGCAGACATATACCAAGACCACCAAACCAGAACAGAACTGAACTGACCACCACCTCCATCAATACAAATGAATTCTTTTGTCCTTTCAAGTTGATGGCCAGACCCAATTGTTTGTTTCCCAAGTTTCACTCTATGACAGCAACAGCTCACTGCAAACCCTTTTGCATTTTCCATGTAATCAGTCATGACAGAGGGATTCATCTATTTTGCTGCCACACACAATATACACTTTACACACACATTCCCTCATAACCCACAACATTGCAAATGATGGAACCTTCCATCTAGAGTAATTTCAAGAAGCTTTACTGACCTTACCTTGTTTAGGCAAATCACATGGGCCTCAATAGTCCTACCTGTTGGCTGTATACCCATCAGTTTGTGTTTTAGTTCCTGGAATGCTGTTTGTGACTCTATTCACTGTAGATTCCAAGGTTGACGCTGAGTATCACTTGAATTAGGTAATTTATACATTTAGGAACCATGACACTGTGCTCTAAGCAACTTTCTACTTCCCACCAATAACCTGTTAGAGGAAACAGGTTTCCTGTTTGAAACCACTTTGAAACTTTTTACTAACAACTAGCTGTTTCTCATAAGCTCTTTTTAATTTCTTAATTTTTCTTTAATTAAATCCCTAGATCTGCTATAGTTCTGTAAATCTTATGTCCTAATCGTCAATAATATGTACTCCTCTTTTTTACTTTAGGTGTTTAGTAAAGAAACTAATTATGTTTGATTTTTTGTGGAATTCTTTTCACTTTCTAGGACCACAACTATTTTAAATGAAAGTAATCTAGCTTTTAAGAAATGCCTAAACCAGTCCTACATCAATTTAAAATTGTTATCCTAATTCACATAGAATACATTTTTTCTTATAGCATTAGAACTGGCTCTTTACAAAAAGTATAATTTCAAAGTTTATTTTGTTCATCTTAACATGTAATGAAACATAAAACCTTATTAAGCAGTTATCACTCTTTCCCAAAAATGTTCCTAACTTCAGCTTCTTTAAACACATACTCATTAGTGATTAATAACAAATCTAAAATGACACTTACCCTGATTGACTCCTTGACTATTTGATATAGATAACTGTCCTGAATCACTTTTAAAAACCTTCTTCCCTTTCCATACAATCCCAAACAATTAAAGCTTCCCTTGATTAACAACTCTGATTTTATTACATAACTACTCAGTGACATCACTTGTTTAATAAAACTGCGTATACCAATTCCTTGATATAAATGTTCTACCTTTTATTCCTTGAATGTAAACCAGAAACATGCAACTTCAATCTTTATACTGCCTTTATGGCTTCAGCCCCAAGAAACTGCACTTTATCCCTTACATTAAAAGATAGATATACTTCATCCCCAGGCCCCTTTTATAAAATCCTGGACTACTGAATTACTGAGCACCTAGAGTCTAAAATTTTCTTTTTATCATTATTCCATGAATCTATCATGTTTCAATAATATCCAATAATTTGATAACTGAATTAAGGCTTATTCATTAATTTACTCTCAAACATAAAATTCACTCATACTCTGAAAACTATCCTACAGGTCCAACCAACTCATGTGCTGCTCTAAGCATAGCCTTTATAATATTTCATGCAAGTCTTTAACTAACATTTAAACAAACTTACAATAATTAAAATATAAGACAATGACTTAAAAGTATTTAAGTCTCTTTTTTTTTCAATAACAAGCTACACTACATTACATTCAGTTAAAGTGTATATTAAAGTGTTGGTAGAAATGTTAACATCCATTTTTATTTCATGCATTAGTTGCTTATTTTTATGGTTAATGACTGATCTCAATAGATCAAACAGATGTAGGTGAGGCAACATGTTGAAGTACTGAATAAATATCTATGCTTTCTCTTTTGTTTAGTCTGTGTAGTAATTTTTTTAAATATGTTTTTTTTCTCATCTTGTGTTTTGGATCACAGAGCCAAGCCAGTGATATGATTCAGCCAGTTATGGTTTGAAAATTAATAATTTGTTCACTTGGTCTTTTGTCAACCTTCATATTTCTTGTTCATTTTAGTTAAAAAATACTGTCACCTGACAAGGACTTACAGCTACATTCATATAAGATTCCACTTCTAAAAGAAATAAATTATCTTAATATTTCACTATTATAGTAAAAATAATAGACATTTAATTTTTTTCACATGTAGTTGTATTAATGATTTTAGTTGTTACTTTTGTCATATCGTTTGGAGTAGGAAACATGATGGCCCAAATAATTTATCCTCCAGAAATAAAATGAAAATATCAACTACAACAAAATACATTCTCTGTTCAAAATTATTTAATTACTAGTTCAATAATACAAACATTGTACACAAACATCTATCCTGCAAAGTTTTTATTGAGGTTTTCAATTATGAGAATAGCAGCGAAGTCAGCTAGCATAAGTATTAACTTAATGTCTTTTACTTTTGTTTTCAACTTGGTTGCAAAAAATTTAACAGAAGAAGAATGTGTGTAACTTGAACAACGTTTCGATTTTACTTTACCAGTCCATTTTTGTTATCAATTAAAACTTTTTTTCCCCATTTTTTGCATAGTTATACACTAAAAAAAATTGTGTTACCAATCTATTGACTTTTGGGGGCTGTTATTACTTATGAGAAAAATGGAAAAGATGTGTATTTGTTGTGATTAAATTTTCAAAAAGTTTTTTATAACATTGTTCTTTCAGTATTAGATTATTTTAAATTACCTGGTGATTTTAAGTCCAAGCCTTGTAAATGATTACAAATTAGTTTATGCACTCATACACTGTTGTAACAATGTAGGCCTAACCTTAATTTGTATGTGACTAACCTAGAAAACAACTTATTTGTACATATTAGCTCAATATGTCAAATCACTAAGACAGATCTAAACACGTAAACATACCAATTCAGTCAACAAGCTTACTTATGTAACGCTCCATACATCACCAACGATTCCGAGTATCAGTGAGAAAAGAAAAATTTGTGACGGAATAAAACTGATCAAGGACAATGTCTCCTTCCAGTGATTATGGATTCTCGCTTTAAAAGAAATTAACTTTTAATGTTGTATTGCTATTCATAAATACAGATTTTGCAAAAAAAAAATGAAGGTACTTTCATAAAGCACAACATGCATACTTTGTGACAAATTATAAACATAAGACTTCAACGGTATTCAAATGAAGTCAACCACCAAAATTTTGCTAAATATTCAAACAAGTTTTTGAACGATGTTTTAATTGTGGTAAATTGCTCCAAGTTTTTATTTACATTAATTAATTTGTGTTCAGACAAAATTGTTTTTTTTTTCGTATAACTTTTCGTTTTATTTTTTTTTCAGTCATTTTTTGAAAATGACTGAAAATCGTTGTATTAAAATAGAACCATTTCTTTCTGACGAGACGTGAAGTTTTTGCAACAATGTGTAATTTCACATTTCGAAAAATTATCAAACTAATTATATTTTCTCTTTGAATCAAACAAACCTTAAAGTTTTCAAAACAGCAATAAGAAAATAAAAAAAAGTAGACTATATAAAAGATTTTTGAGCGAGATATTGTCCATATCCAGTATAAAACATACAGTCGCTACAATTTTCCCAGGAAATCAAATCTATTGGTAGAAAAACTCTTATTAAAGCAGCTACAAAAATGATAACGAAGAATGTTAATTCTTGTGATATATCATGTGATACTTATGGAAATGTCAAAGTTTGTATCATAGTCTCTTAGATTGCTGTCAGACATTATTTAGGAAATACAAGTTTCTAAAGAAAGTGCCAATATTGCAAACACTTATGCTGGCAATGAGGTCGAGGGTGCTAACAAGAAATAAGCAAAAAAAAAGCATGAATTTAATAAGTATCGACAACTATAGATAAATCCCAAACAAACAGCTAGAATATAAAATTCACTGTTTACAAAAAAAAAAAAAAGCAATTAATACAGTTACGACAGAAAGTGTTTGTACCTCTGCGTCGCGAGTAGTTTTTTCCTCATAACATAAAAAGTATCACGATTAGGATAATAAAAGAAAAGTATGTTATAAATATTATATTAACACACATCTACATACAGTTTTATGTAAATTGAAGACAAATAAACTGTTTATAAATAAACGATACAATATAAATTAAGTATTAAATTAATAATTATTTTAACAAATAAAATGAATCAGGAAGAGAAAACAAACGAAGACAAGATACTCTAATTCCAACATTCTGAATTTAAGCAGTTTCGTTAAAAAGCATTAATTATCGAAACTGCTTAAATTCAGAATGCCAGTGGGGAGCGAAACACGTTGGTTCACGACATGTCTGCAGATTTATTCTGAATTTATTAAATCAGGAAAACAGTGGCTCGTCAGTACCTGTACAGAATTTGTGCAAAGAAAAGATTATATCTGAACGCTAGAAACAAGCTTTCGATACTTATGGTAGGTGGAGACAAATATCCAATTTATTATACTTAATTAAACTAAACATCATGGCAGATATTCCGATTTAACATTCAGCATTCCAAGAAGAGATGCAAAGCAATCGAGGGCGCTCAGAAGAGACCTTCTCTTCTCTCTGCTCATGAAGTTAAATTTAAGTGGGCTAGTGATTAATAGTTAAACTGACAAGATTTGAAGCTGACGAGATTATGCTGTTATCTGGTGGCAAAGGTCCATTGGTGATCCGCGAGAGACTAAATATTGATCCTTAATATATATATATATATATAAAACACAAGAGGATAGCAACTTGTAGATATAAAAACCTCAGAATTTGCTGTGGGGGAACGGGGGTACCCCGAGAAAACCCACTTTCATGATCAGGGCGCCGAATAATCTAC
Organism: Tachypleus tridentatus; assembly: GCF_004210375.1. NCBI lineage: Eukaryota > Metazoa > Arthropoda > Merostomata > Xiphosura > Limulidae > Tachypleus > Tachypleus tridentatus. The sequence goes on from NC_134830.1 coordinate 13,195,159, forward strand.
CTTGACCGTGCCCAGTAGTTGCTGAAAAGAAATCATGATTATACTCAGTTAGAAACAAACGAATCGAAATTATTTAAACCTAAGACAGGTTTTATTTCATGACTATATTATGAGGTTAATGTCATGTGATTAGCGAATTTACATAATCATTCTATAAGTTATCGCTAGGAGAAGCTTGTGTCCGTTTTATAATGCATACCTAGAGACATTCAACATGCTTTAGCTAGAAGAGTTACCACTTTAATATACCTAACAAATCATAGTTGAACTAAATAATAGAAGGAATAATAAATAAAGAGTAAATAAATCCATATCAAATAAAAGTAGAATTTCCTATCTCACAAATTCTTAACTCATAGCAATTTGTATGTCTTACAATTTAAAATCTATTTTAAATCTTTCCAATTCATCAGAATCTCGAAAAGTAATCATCCTTGCCAGTCTTAACTTGTCTCTAAAGAACTTTAAACTCAGTAATGAATATCCCTAAGATTAACGGTTCTGTAAGAATTATTAAAATGTTTCCTACATATATCAACATGTTTGTAGGTCGTAATGAAAAACAGCTCTAATGATAAAGCACTGTGGAACCTCACTCTTAAAACCATTATATAAATAACATTTTTCCTATTTAAACAGCCAGTCCTAAATTAATTGCTTTTAGTCTTATGCTAATACCTTTCTCAAAAGAATCATATTTACCCTTAATTACTTCCCTACCCAAATTAACTTTCGTAACGTCTCTGTCAATGACTGACTTCTAAGTTTAATTCGCTAAGTTATGTTTTAAATCTACAGCAATATCTTCACCAGAAATATAACAGCTGCCACCCCACCCACCATCATACGTTATCAATCAAGACAATCTGTAATGAAACAACTTTTAGAAAATGCACTGAAAATCTAAGACAAACCATGCTACAAAATAGTTAAAAAGACTGATATTGACAAACAGATTTAAAGAGCTACATCGTTTGACATAACACCATCCTTAACAATGCAACACTAAAGAATCAAATAGATTTACTTAAGTTATTACCTCTCGCTCCAATCTCAGAAACGTTTAGAGATTTCCGAAAAAAAAATCCACTTGTCAGAAAATGAGCGGTAAACCTTTGTCATCTCTTTCGTGTGTTTGTTTATTTTGAATTTCGCGCAAAGCTACTCAAGGGCTATCTGCGCTAGCCGTTCCTAATTTAGCAATGTAAGACTAGAGGGAAAGCAACTAGCTATCGCTACACACAGCCAATTCTTGGGCAATTCTTTTACCAACGAATAATGGGATTCACCATAACATTATAACGTCCCCAAGGCTGAAAGGGCAAGCATATTTGGTGCGAGGGGGAAATCTCTTTCTAGATGAGCAAGTCTTAAACATCCTTGTTCATGCAAAAGTAAATTACTCTCAAATATGGAATAGTTGTCATCCACCAAATAAAGCTTATTTGATATGCAAATTCATAAACAGTGCAGACTCTTTTCTCAACAAATATGATGAAAAACATTTTAAATACTAAAGAAAGTACTTGCACCATAAACAACACCTCACATGGTATACAATAAATAACCAGCAACATGTAGAAAAAATCCATCCAAATTTTAGAGAGCGTATAACATTTATGAATCTTCTACGATTAATTAATTTACTGTCACATAAATAAATGTTTTTCTTTCTTTTATCATGTGCGATATAATTTCCTTACTTTTACCCCTAATCCTTCTTAACAATTATTTTTATTAATAGCAATAATTTTCTACGTTAGGTTTTTACTTTCTTTAATCGTTCTAATTACATTTTTTTGTTAATCGATCTATCCGCCACATTTTGATTTCTCTTTATTAATGGTCTTTTCAGATTTCCTGGACCGTTTCTAGCATCTTTGTGTGTTAAATTCTCGTTTCTTGATGTTAACATAACTAAAGTATTATCTACGTGCCTGCAATAATTCTTTGAAAGCTGGTCTAAACACTTCCGGGTAGTTAGGGTGGTATATCGTGACGTGACTCTTCCACCTTTTCTTACACTTCGTTTAGTCAATCCCATTTTGTGGATGACGAGGAAAGTTACACCTTTGGAAAGTTCTCGTGTTATAGAATATCATATTTTGTGTTTTGTTCCACATTTTGAGAGGTGCTCGTTCCTTCCAAAGGCCATTAGGCAGTGAACCAAATTCATACTCTTTTTCTAGCTGTTGGCATGTACAATCTTTATCAGAAGTATGTTTACGATTTTTCTCTACTAAGTTAACTCGAATGCTATTCCGCATGTTGAGCACTCGTACGAATGTTTAGAAAAAATTGTCTGAATAAAGCGGACTGAACTAATTATGGAAGACTGAAATTCATGCTTATTTTTGTCATCAAATAATGATTACTATGCTATATAAATAGAAAGAAATGCAATCATATACTTGCATGTTAGGGGAAATTAAAATTAAGGGACGATGGAACCACCTTCAAAGTTATATAAATATGGCCAAGTGAATATTGTAATTTTAAATATAGTAGACGTATTTTCATGAAAGTTTGCAGGTTATCAGTAAACATTACAAGATATTCGTATGCAAAATGTTAGACTTTTCTATCAAGTTGTAAGTCTTTTTAAGTGACGATTTCTCGTGCATGTTTTATTTTCGAATGCTGATTGTTCAATATGTAAAATAAATTTGAGTACTTCGATCCCTCTGATGTTCTGCTGTCAGTATTATCGGCAAGTGCCAACAAATTGATCTCAATCACAGTGTCACGGCTAAGAGAGTGCTGTCAAGACCATTTTGATCTCTTTTACGACCTTAGTGACCATTTCTATGCCTAATTAACATGAAGTCGTCGTGATAGTGACATTTTAATAGTTAGCTATGGGACAGGTATTTAGGGATTTTAAGTAAATCCACTGACAAATCAGGCGACTTTTATTAGTATTGGCAGTGAAATGTAATAAGTAAAGTGAAATTGTGAATTGAATAAAAAAACGTAAAAATTCATATACGTATGTTGAATGAAAAAAAAAATGTTTATTTTCCATGGGTGAGGAGGCAAGTGACGACCCTTGCCACCCATGTGGACCTTCCAAAAGGAATTAGATTCTGCTGTTCTTTTTACAGCATACATTTATTGCAAAATTTAGAAAGAAAAAAAAAATGCGAGAAAGAAAAATAGACAACCGCTGCAATTGTATATAAAGAACCATGTTGATAGAGAATTTTATGCAAAACCTAAATTTACTACCTTATGTGAAAAATTAAAACTTTGTTGCAACTGCGTGATTTGCATGCACCTTTACATGGCACCGAAGAGAAAGTAACTGAAAGTCGATGGTATTGAAATTTGTATCAAGGAGGTCGTAAGTAAATTAGCATGTTATTATATTAAAACACGATGTTTTGTCAACAACCAACAATCATACAGAGTTGAACTAGCTTCTCGTTTCTTGGTAACAAATAAAGTATTAAAAACCTGAAGATTTTTGCTAGACGTACCAGAAATTGTTTATTTGATTTGCTTCTAATTCTACGCAAAGTTACTTGAGCGATGTTTGTGTTGGCTGTTCCAGATTTAGAAGTGATAGACTAGAAAAAGGTAGGTTGTTAAAACCACCCACCGCCAACTTTTGGATACTCTTTTACCAACGAATAGAGATTTACCGTTAATTTACAACACATACCCACCCACCCTCAACAACTGAAGAGTGAAACATGAAGAGCAAAACCCATAATCCGTAGATTGCGAATCGAGTGTTCTTAGGTCCAAACCACAGCCCATCTAGAATATGTACAACAGGTTGGTTGTTAGTCTGTTAAGAATATTGCTGCTTGTTATATCTAAACTACTAATATAAGTGCGAGTGTTGTATTATGAGAAAAAAATTGTGGTTAGTTTTGGAAATAAAATTTTTTAGTCTTTTCATAATTTTATAAATTTCTTGTGTTAAAGTTGTAGGTATGAGGAGAGGTAGAGAATCTGGTCTGTTTTTATGAATTTCACTCTTTAGTGATTTTAAAATATTCTGTTATAAATACCTTATTATTGTGCAGCGTTATTACTTCGATTTGGATTGTTCTTGTAATAATAGTAATTTTGAGAAATGGCTTTTTATAGATGTTTCGCAATATTTGCTCAGCTAGTATATTAAATCGTTGAATACAATACTTTGTTGATTTTTCCAACATAGGATAATAATTTAGCGGAATGAGTCCAATAAGAGTAAATTATTTGAAGAAATGTGTATAAGATGCATATAACTCACGACGCAAGTTCAAACATTCATTTGTGTTAAAATCATTTGAATTACAATTTATACCTAAACCCAAAGGCGGAAATTGGTTTCCTTTTCTGGAAACTATGCACGTCTTTGAAGGCATCCATCGGAAAAAGAGAATTTGATAAACAAGTGGAAATATTTATTTTTTGAAAATTGTTGTTAATTTTATGAAAATGATGTGTAGATTTCTTTGTTTACGGAGATATGTTTGTACCCATTGAAGAAAAAACGAATAAACAAGCTTCTGACTTAAACTATATTGTCACGTTAATAAAAAAAAAAATATTTTGCAGATTGCACTTAGGGTGTGCGCATTCAAATCAACAGTATTTAAGAAATAATTAAAACTGTTTACAACACCACTTTTTAGTTTATTATTTTTACACCTGATTAGTTCTTAATAACCTAGTGATAATATGCTTCTGCTCGTACGTCGATTTAATTTTGAGTTTGCCATTTTAAAGAAATTGATATGCTCATAATCGTGTAAAAACGCATACTGCAAAACTTTAATTCATTGCCTTTCTTTAAAGTTAGCAGGATGAACTTTCATACGTAGGAGGCAGGAGCGTTGAAACAAAGGACGCAACAGCCTCCACCTTTACATATTTAGTGCACATTGAAACTATAAATTAATATTATTATATTAATTTTTTAAGAGCATGCTTCTCATACCTCCTAAAATTAGTCATAATTGACAGTACAGAACTTGCATTTAGCAGCTTATTGTAGTTTCAATCTCTCATCGTAAAACCTGAATGTCTAGTCAAACACCCTCAGTTTGTCACTCTTTCCTACACCATTGAGAAGGGGATACAGGGGAGTTCCTTCGAATAAACATGATCTCAGGGAAAATCCTGTGGTGGAACTGATTAACTTGCTAGTTCTTCAAAGTTCAACACTATATGTAAATTATAATATAACAAGAGAGAAAAAATATTAAAATCTCGTAACAGAAACTTAATTTTTAAAGCAAAATTACCTAAACTGGGGGATATTAGTATTTTCTTTGTCACGCTTACGATAATGGGTTTTTTATATTCGTGAATTATTTATTTTTATCCAGAAAGGCTGGTCGTATGTTGTATTCTGACGATTTTAGTCTTGACTTTGGAAAATTTAAATAGACATGTCCACAGGGTTTTAAGGCAGAGAGAAGACCAAAGCCAGTGATGTCGTTGAGAAGAAGCAAGGGAACAAATATTCGATAAAGTATACGATGATAAACTTCCCTTGATGAGGATCACCGGGCTCTGTAAATTGGGATTTGTATGGGGAGGGGGGAACAACCACTTTTACAAGACAGAACACACAAAGCAAGAAAATATTGCTGGGTAATTATACCGCACAAGTCAAAAGTATTTTAATATAAGGTTGCGAAGTGAGTGTGGAATATCGAAAATCTGATGACGTAAGGTGTTTAGCCATACTGGTATTTGTTACATATTCTATTATGAAAAGGTCAGATCAAGATAAATAAAATGTTATCTGAACTATAAGTTGGGGGAAAAGTTGTAAACATAACAATTATGAAAAACAGTTTTTCCATTATGGACTTCGCATAAATTTACATATATTAATAGAAAATATTTCAATCTCACTTTAGTAATACAGGGTGAGGTATAAAATTATCCCAATGAACATAAACCACCTTCCCTTTCCTCTACTGGAAGTTACTTCACATTTCTGTACCAGCTTCACTAAATCCGGCCATCATGTATTGCCCAGTTTAAAGTAGTATAAACTCCAGGCATAGTTTCCCAACAGTGAACATTGTATAGCTTTAAAAGACTAGCAAGTCTTATTCTTTCGAACCTGCACCGTGACAAGACTAGTGTGATGCCAAGAGGTAGTCATAGCGTTTTATAAATATATAAATAAATACACACACACAAAATCCCTGTCATTCCAACCAGTAATTGAAGCTGTCACTGTACAGAAGTAGTTGTTTTGTTATTAAGTACAACGTTAAAGAAAGGGCTATCTGTGCTTTGCCCACCACGGGTATTAAACGCTATGCCACTAGGAGAGGAGGGGCGAGAATTAATGCTATAAAATGAATGTTTTATACTTTTTATTTAAGACAGTTTATTAAACAAAGCCTATTTTTCACCGTTCACTTTTTCTTGATAATTAATAATGATAAATTATCCCTGGAATAAGTTCCACAGCTTTATAAACTTAACTACAACGTAGCCTACGTACATGGAGATCAGTTTATTCATCAAGACTGTCATTGAAAACCAATCATTAGAAACATTCTTCTTGTAAAACCCATAAAGCAGTGGTCTCAAATACTGTTAACGGTAACTCCTTCCAAATCAATATATTTGTTAGAAACATAATTTTCCTACTTCTACTAGAGCCTTGTTCGTTCACCACCTCAGCTTTCGAAAAATCTTTAATTTCACTTCTACAGTAAACAAGTTTTAACGTAAACGTATTGAACGTGTTCTGGGTTTAATTTAATTTTCCAAACTTTAAACAGCGCTGTCTTCTAACTCAGTTTCTGTTGCGACTTCGCAAACCCTTTATAGTAAAATAATTTTCAGAAGTGAAGAGATTAAAAATCTAAATTTTCTCTATCTTGTTTGACATATTTTTAAATGAAAAATTGCTTGAAAGCAAGAAAAAGAGCAAAGTGATAGTTTTGTCAAGTTATTTTTATCTCAAACTCTTTTATTTTCTCCGTCGTTATTTTTGAGCTTTATCGTTAAAAAAAAAAGCCGTGTCCTCTTAGCTTAGAAAATAGCAGTGTAATCAATAAAGTCGTGACGCAGTGCAGATAGCGCATGATCCGGGGTATCTTAATATATATAACACTGTATACTGCACCGTTTCAACACATCGTGACAAATTACTGCATTGCAGATAAGTTGTAAACAACGATTGATCAGCACAGAAATATGATTTATTTTTGTATATATTAAGAAATTTAAAGTGTGTTCAAGTTTGACCGTTAACATGTTCTATAGGTCAGGTATATAATATAATTTTGTATTAAAGTTAATAAATAAATTAAAAGTGTAACACTCTATTCTTCAGTTGAAGCTGTGGTGCAGTTTCAGCATTTTTGTTCTGCAACTAAATTTTATAACCAAGGAAGAATAATAAATCCGTAATGATCAATTGGAAGGTACATGTATAAAATACAAAGGAACTTCATTTTTCGTGCAGATGTGACAGTTAACGAATTAAGGCTGAATTTAATACAACGCTTATGATAATAAAAGAGAGAATATATAATAAAGTTTTGTTTTTCTTGTGCTTCGTGTAAAGGTTTTTTTTATGAGAAATTGAAATGCTTTAGTATTTTCTCTCTCACGTCTATAGACAACTACAACAACTAATACTACGAAATGTTATGTTTAAACAATGCAAAGCCATACAGTTTTAACTAGACCCAAATACATTTTGCTCCAGGTAACCAAAGTAAGTGGGCACTTGTGTCAAGAATGATTATCTTCCAGTTTAATTATAACTACATCAATCGTCAGTATTACTTACTTTTCAGACATTGGAAAATAATTTTTAATTATGAATAAAATTACATAATCTTGATTCGAGTACTATTACGATGGCTGAACTAGACTCTCTTAATTTACATTTTTTTTTGTACAGTCTAACAAGTTATGTCAATGCATCTTTAATACATTTCTGATTTGCATTGTTTACCACAGCAAACAATTTTCAGTATTCAATGACCGTATGCTAATCAAGATCAAGTAAATAATATGGTTGTGTCATCCCGGATTTCATATCACTCTCATCACGTATTTTACAATTATATATAATATATAGTGTTTGTTTCATGTAGCTAAGACCAAATTAGCATTGTACTATAAGAGTTGTATTATAATTTCGCACAAACGAAGAAATGCATGTACATTCATGATGCACTGTTATTACATTTTGATTATCTCGCATGTTTTGACAGTAATTAATCACAGAATTTTTGTTTCAAGTTAAGCTCAAAGCAACACAATGAGTCATCTGTGATTTGCCCATCACTGGTGTCAAAATCCACTTGCTAGAGTCCGCAAACATACCACTTACCACTAGGGGCTTCTAAATACTAAAGGACAAAGAGAAAACTAAAACTTCACAAACAACTAGATTTTAAGATATGATTACAATTTTAAATTGTTTGTGTAATTTAAAAAAGTATCTTTTAAACATGGTTTTTGCCTACTTCATGTTGTATTGCAAAAATCGTATTATGTAGTTCATTCTTGATTATTTTAATTTTTTGTTTTCCAGAAAAGAATATATCAGACGTTAGATGGCGATTAGGAACACTGTTTCGCAATACAAAGGTAAAATGATAGGTGTAATACGAGTATGTATCTCCGCGTTCAGTTCTGGAAAGTACTTTTATTATTTCAACAATAATATCTCTGATTTTGCATTAAAACACAAAGTAAAATACACGTTTATTATTACCAAATGTTTTTTATTCTTTGTTAGCTTAAGAGAGGTGTAAATCTGTGACGGAACCCTTGCACTATGTTTTCTATTTCGTGACCTAGAATACAGTGAAAAGGCTCTCGCGTGCTATTTAAGTCTGTTTTTCGAATAAATTGCGTAGTTGACGTATGTTGGAAGCGGATAAGGGTGGGAGAGAAGGCTGAAGAATTTAGACGACGTCAGTTCCGCCAGAATTCTTCGGAACAAGATTGTGCTAGAATATTGAAGAAAGGATCAACAGCAAACGTGCAACCAACAGACACGATAAGCTAATTAATAATTAGGCTAAGTTCCCTAAATTATGAAATAGTAATTCAATTCCAAACGACTTTACCATTAAATTTTTAGGCATTAATTTAAAATAATGTATTACTATTACCCGGGATCAACAGCAAACGTGCAACCAACAGACATGATAAGCTAATTAATAATTAGGCTAAGTTCCTTAAATTATGAAATAGTAATTCATTTCCAAACGACTTTACTATTAAATTTTTAGGCATTTATTTAAAATAATGTGTTACTATTACCCGGGCAAGGTTATAATTGTAGTATTCATTGTTACGAAAATTGAACAGCCGTATTTCTCTCTCTAGTTTTTAAAGTGATTTTCTGTCGTTAATTTACACTACAGGGGAGGAGTGGATGGATGCTGTATCATCTGAAAAGTACCATTACCACTGTTGTACACTATCTATTACCGTAGGTAACAGTAAGCAACTGGGATTTTTTGAAGAATGGTTATACTGAACCGTGAGAGAAATCGCTTAAAGCATCTTGGGATGGGTGGGGAAGATATGTAAATTTCCTAAGGAGGTACTGCAATCATGTGACTGAAATGTGATAAGTAAGATGAATTTTTACTTTTGTTGGTGAATTCAAATAATTTGTAGTAACAACGTTGTTTGTGGTAGTGGAAATTAATTCTTCTGCTTTTGTAGAAGAAAAACTAATTTCGTTGCATATATATTGTTTTCCTAGTTCTTTACTTGTTTCGTAGCCTGTTGAGAAGACATGGATTAAATATGGAACATATATAGAAAAATGTATTTTATATCGCAGTTGTTATGCTTTCTCGAAGTGATTCAACTATTTATGTATGTTAAAAAGAACCGTCCAGATAGCGTTGCGATCTTCTTGTGGTAGGGATTTTATTTTTTTGCTAGTAGGTGCTGTAAGTAACAGAAAGGTGATATTCAAGTGAAGAATAGAGGGATCATACTGACGAAATTTTCCAACAGGACAATTTTGTTCTTATTAGAGTATTGAGAACGTACCATTATTGAACACTTAGGTATGTAAATTGCTCTACAGTAGTTATCTAATATTTCACACTTCATCATAAATACATAAGTAGTATAATTTTGTTTAGATGACGTGGTGAATTTAATTCGTGATTTGACTTCTGTTGAACTAATATATCTAGTGTGAAAAGTATATATTATGTAAAGATTACTATTTTGGGGTGGGGAGGGGTTATAAGCAAGTTTGGTTATCTTAAATAGGCCTGACGAATGAATAAACCAATATTGTACGTGGAACTGCCATTGTTGAAAAAGCACTCGAATGAAACAACGTTTTCCCATGACTGAGACTGGGTGAGAGATGGGGCTGTGTATGTTGAATATTAACTATAAAGACAGGTAATATCTGGTATTATTAACTGACTTGCCTTTTTAAATATTTTCATAGCCTGTTTCTTAGCGATCTTAAAGCCAGATGCATTCTCTTTTGGGTACTATGTATTATGTGGACTTTTGGGAGGGGTCATTGTTATCTTTGTAGTAGGACTGCAGAACAAAGAAATGTCTTCAGTTGGTCAACATGAAATCTACTGTAAAGAACTGTGTTTGGACTGCATATTTCGTCACAGGGCTATGCTTCAGAAGAATGGTTTAGAGCTGATCCTATTTTAACAAACAGGTAACGTTTATGTTGGCTCACTCATTCCAAAACTATAAACAAATATTTTGAAATTGTAATTCAAATATTTTACATTTGGAATCATTTTTGGGGAGACTGTAATAGTCGTGGTATCTGTTATATTGTCAGCAAACTGTTATAATTAATTTTGCTGTTAATATTGCATGCTGCATAATACTTTTTTAAAACTTGAACTTTTGGGTAATACACTGTAAAAAAATTGTCTGTTCTACGATAAATTGTGTATTCGTCAGAGTTTAGCTAATTCACTAAATTTAACCGGAATTATTCTTGTGGAATTATGTTTTACGAACTGCAGACATGAATTAGCAGTTTCCAACAAGCTACTATAAAAGCATGATTTTTTTACACATTCAAAACATGAACAGTTTTTTTCTGTAAATGGGCGAAGGGGGGATTACCTAACTTTCACATTGCTTGAGTAGGTTCGACACAGTGAAGAAGTTTAATCTCCAAGAAGTTACCACAAAGAATACGAAGCCTTCTGTATCGTCGGTGTTAGTATGCAAATCCTTGAACTGCTGTCCTTTTGTATTGAACTTTTGATCTATGTCTGGAAGGTTGACTATACGAGAAGTTTTATCAATCTCCAGATTAATGGATTCGCAAGGTTACAGAGGTCGTAGGTAATGTCTTTCAATAGCTAAATGCATAAATATAAATATTTGTATCAATAATAAATTTCTTTAGTACATTACTGATCCTTTAGTCAATTTACTTTGAACGGATTATTAGTTTTTAAACCTTGTATAAACCTATAAATTATATATTCGTGGAGGGTACAGTTTAATATTATTTAAATGTAAAAACTGTGGCTCTTAAATGTAGGACAATAAAATGTAAATGTTTGATAGTGTTTGGGATTCACTGTTTTTGTAGAAATTTTGGTGGGAGGGGAACTAAACTTTCTCAAATTGCATACAGTAGTGTCGCCAGAGAACTGGAAGCCAGACTTGGCAAAAAAGGTTTAACCAATCGAGTAGGTTCTTGAGGAAGTTGAAGATTTTAAACAACGAAGATGATGTATGGTGGTGGTAATCTTTTACAGCTAATTTTAAGTGTTTCACTAACTGTCATGATGTGTTAATTTGCTATCAAGAGTATTAAATTTTTGTTACCAAAACAAATTACATATATTGTAAAAATTAAGTTCAATTTTCAAATTAATTCATAATTACTGACGTGCTGTCATTCAGTGCTTTAATATAGGTTTAATTTGGGTAATAGAAAGGGAGAGGTGTATTTCTAAACGGTTATCAGACTACTAACAAGTACGAAGAGCATTTAATAAGATACAGGAGAAATAAAAAGACCTAAGTGTGGACATGACTTCATAACCCTAATGGATGTGCTGTTGAATTCTGGCTGTATACAAGTGATAATTGCCAATCTGTGAGTAAGACTGTGATCTGCTGTTTTCTTTCACTTAAACAGGAATTCAGTAATTACAATTGTGAAGAATTCTCTAGTGATAGAAAAAACCTCTAAAACAAATGTGAAAACTTGTTCTGTTTAAGGTATTCAGAGCTTTATTTAAATTACTAGGTATGCGTATCTCAATTATACAGGTCAAGTTTGCTATACAAGACTACATATAGGAGTTTTATTCAACGATGAGGGTTTACACCTTTTATTCTGTTAATTTCCTCTGGTTCTCCCGAGCTACAGTCTTCTCTTGTCCTGTTTTAATAAGAAGCTGAATAGTCACTGTGCAAGAAAATATTCGTGGTGAATCGTTTATTGTAAATAAATGGTGCTGTTTGGAGCTTGTGCTTGAATAGCTGACGCGTATTTTCTGACATGTCTTGGATTATGAAACTACACAACGTGTAACCACAATGAACTGTAAAAGACCATTGCACATTTTTTGACAAACTGTGATATGTATGTAACTTAACACATTGTAACTGAATAAAACGTTTTTAATGTTTTGTAAAATACAAAGGTAATGTTTAATGTTCTTAATACTTATGTAAGCACGAATCAGCGTTTTTCGTTGATAAAGAAGTAATTAAAATATATTTTGAACATGTATGAATTGTATTTTTATTTGATATTAAATATTTTAAGGGATTCGTATTTTAATACTTAATAATCAGTAGTTGTATTTTTGGTGTCTTAAGTTACATTCGTTAAATCATATGTTTTAACTAAGGAGTACATAAAACATAAATATTGGCTTTTACATAATCGTTAAAAATATGTAATGAAATAGTTTAAATTTCAGCAACAACAAAACAACTGTAGTACACGACATTTAAACTGGTTAAGTTTATATCGTGTTAACATGTTAATTCGTTTTCGTAATATAAAAATTCCCAAATATGGAAGGAGAGACAGACTGGGGATTAAACAAACAAACGAGAACATCGCAAACAAGGTTTGATAACTTATTCCTTTTCATAAAATATAAACTTGTACTGAAGTTTAATGCTGAACAAGTTTTTGTAAGTAGGACATCACGAATTTTAAAATAAATGTGGTATTTCCTCATGAAGTATAATTGTCTACATTTACATAAAAAGGCTAATAATATAAGTAAATTGAAGATTATCCACAATTGTGAAATATCCTTTTCTATTACTGTGTAAATTCAAATTTTAAATGTTTTCCTAATGTTGTATAAGATGAAGTACAAAATTTTAATGAGTTTGAGCATATAATAAATGGCTTAATTATGTGAAAATTAATTGAATTAACGTTTCGAAGATTAACATTTAATGTGAATTTTTACCTAGCAGATTTATTTGAGGAGTAAACTTATTATGATAACTTAATATATTAAAGGTAATGTAAACTTCTGTAGAACATAAGTATATAATTGCAAAGATATAAATAAAACTTGGTTCCGATTACAATAGTTGATAGTTATAGCTACGCTGTTTTCTCGACAACTAAATTGTATTTTTTGCTTGTCCTCAGTTGCTCATTTCAATATTGTACAGAACAAGTGCTTAAATTATAAATGCAACAACTAAATACAGTTTACATAATTTCAATTATTACATTAAATTTGTTTCTGATGATATAAGTATTAACATGGTGACAAACATTACTTGGAAGAAAGAAGACTCCACTAAAGCACATCAGAGAATCTTTAACGTTTCTCATTCGTCATTACTGTGTAATGTAACTTAACTATCTTCAAAGAGAGTATATTTAGTACTTCGTTCATTTTCGTCACCTGTCCTTCGAGAGTGAAATTTAAATTTGGAATGATATTCGGAGAAGAATACACAGCTTAAAAACGTAAATAGCATCACAACATCGCACAGAAAGGAAATTTTATACGATTATAACTTGTCACGTTTACAAAATAATTTCTAAGGAATAAGCAGGTTACTTTGAGTGTTTTGCACAAAGAATTTAATCAATAATATTTTGATATACATGGTGTGTAACGTGAACGTTTCCCATAGTTTGATATTGCAGATGTGCGTAGTTGTAATCGTATAACGTTTTGAAACCATGAGAGTAAATAATTGGAAATGTGAGACTGGGTAATTGATTAGCATAAAATAAACGCTTGTGAATTGATGTAACAGTTACTTGAATACATCGTGAGATTAATAAGTTTCAGCATTTGTACACATTGTAAGTTAAGGTTGTAATTGTTCATATCTTACACCCTGATCTAAAGTTATGCAGAATTACTAGCGACTTGGATGAAAAGATAAACTACTACATTTTTTGACATATTTTAAACGCTACTGTCATTTCGCGAGAATGGTTGAAAATATTTATGATTATTGTTTTATAGAAAACGATTTATAAAAGCTTGCAATGTAATCGTGGTAGGTTGATAAGTATACAGAGTAAGGCGGTGGTTTGTTTTTGTGTAACTACAGTGTCAATGAGAGTGTTGGCGTGTTTTGATGATGGTAAATTTGCTATTGACTTGAACAGATTGTTAATTTAGTAAGGTTGAAATAACTTTTATGATATAAAATTAGACTAAAGCTGGTGTTTACTGCAAGGAATGGACGGCATGGTGACTCAAATAGAATAAGAATTGTTATTAGATTGACAGAGACTCAATGAGGAATCAATCGTACTATTACGATATATGGTACAGTCGTTGGCAAACATTTCGTTATTTTGTAACGTTCGTCAGTGTTTACAAGAGAACGAACAAGTTGTTAAAACGGTTTTTATTATATCAATAGATATGTGGTGTTTTAAATAAAACAAGTTAGATGACACAGTCAAGTGAAGCCAAAATTAAACTGTAGGTGGTATTAAGAAGAAACGTTTGTATTAATACGATGTTAAAACGTATATGGAGTTAGATTAGATGTGTGCTAAAGAGCAAGAGAATGCAAGGTATTTGTATTTTGATAAAATATAAGCTTTTACTCTGTAGTTTATAAACTAGGTAATGATTTCTTCTAAATAAACGCTTAATCTATTTGAAATCTACTGTTGAAGTGCGAGAAAAATAATGATTATTGATAATGAATTCTTTTGGATGTTGCATTGAAGTAGTAAATTGCTTGTGAATCACAGAAAATTAGGCAGTGATATCCTCGGCTGCATGGTCTGTAACGTAAGGTTTGGTAACATTCAGTTTTCTAGATGTGTAGTAGCTATACTATGATAATTCGTAGCTACGAAGGTACACAAGAGATAAGTTCTTAATATGGTAATAAAAGTAGAAATTATTAAATTAAGATTTTGTGATTTCAAATATTACAGCATGAAATGAATGTACAACATAATGGCGTGGACCAAACGTAATTATCTATAAACGACTGTCATTAAATTTCCAGTGCATATGTGGTGTAAGAGTTAAAAACGGAAAGAAAAAATTAGCGATTGTAAATAAAAAAACATGAGTGATTTAAAAGAACCTTTTGTATGGGGAGAACAAGCACAATACTATGAACATGACCAATGGGTGCGAGTGTCAACTTTGAATTCAATGACACAACATGAACAGTAGAAGGCATTAGGTATTTTGACTAGAGGTTTCTTTTATTGAAAAATATTAAAAGGAACGTACGCTCACTTGAGTGAAAATGTACTTTGAGAACGCAGTTATTCAAGACCATTTACGGAAGTAAGTGACAGAGAAAGAACCGGTTAATTCATTAGAATTAAAAAAAACAAAACCCATACACGTTTGTGTGTGTGTATGTGTATATATAGGAATAACGGACAGTACAATTAGTGCTGTGAAAGATTAATAATTAAAACTTTTTTATGGCAAAACATGGTCAGTAGAACGCTTGAACATTAATTAACTCACTAATCATGAATTGATGTTAGTTCATAAGTTACTGTGATCGAGGTAGTATTGTATAGGTTAGTTAGTCACATGATTAAAAAGGAAAACAAATTGATAATTGTGAATAGCTGGCGTATGATCATGAATACATTAAACAATTGTATTTGTAGTTATTGACCACACAAGAGAATTATGACTTACAATATTTTATTGTAGTAGTTGGTAGACTCGAATATCACACTGAAGTTGATGCTCATGGCATGGAATGAAGGAATAACATTGTTCGATTTGCTATTACTGAGACAGAAGTTTAACTACAAAGGTCTATTAATATTTCAAAACGTAAGGAACGAGATGACCGTTGGTGAAACAAATAGGTTCTTTGTGACGTTTGCCCTTGTTGTTAAATTCATTTCTATGTGATTTTCAGTGAGACTGCATTAGGTATTTATTTTTCGTATTTAGTTTCTACACCTATCCGTCTAGAATGTAAATGAAATTATTGGTATCAATAACGCCTGAAAATGATATAGCGAATGTGAAGTGTGCTATTAGCAACATAAGAACGATGCGTATGATGGAATAGAAAGTATTACACTGTAGTAGCTTAATTAGGATGTTCACTTGTAAACAAAAAAATTATGAAGAATGATTTAACTGTTCAAGAAATAAGTTTGGTTACTTATAATTTGTTTCAAGTGTTTTGCATTTGTTTCAAAGTAGCAAGCTGTGTGTTTTTCATTGACACGAATTTAATCAATAATATTTTGACATACATGGTGTGTAACGTGAACGTTTCCCACAGTTTGATATTGCAGTTGTGCGTAGTTGTAATCGTATAACCTTTTGAAACCATGATAGTAAAGTAATTGGAAATGTGAGACTGGGTTATTGATTAGTATAAAATAAACGCTTGTGAATTGATGTAACAGTTACTTGAATACATCGTGAGATTATTAAGTTTCAGCATTTGTACACATTGTAAGTTAAGGTTGTAATTAGTTCATATCTTACCCTGATCTAAAGTTATGCAGAATTACTAGCGACTTGAATGAAAAGATAAACTACTACATTTTTTGACATATTTGAAACGCTACTGTCATTTCGCGAGAATGGTTGAAAATGTTTATGATTATTGTTTCATAGAAAACGATTTATAAAGGCTTGCAATGTAATCGTGGTAGGTTGATAACTATACAGAGTAAGGCGGTGGTTTGTTTTTGTGTAACTACAGTGTCAATGAGAGTGTTGGCGTGTTTTGATGATGGTAAATTTGCTATTGACTTGAACAGTTTGTTAATTTAGTAACGTTGAAATAACTTATGATATAAAATTAGACTAAAGCTGGTGTTTACTGCAAGGAATGGACGGCATGGTGACTCAAATAGAATAAGAATTGTTATTAGATTGACAGAGACTCAATGAGGATACAATCGTACTATTACGATATATGATACAGTCGTTGGCAAACATTTCGTTATTTTGTAACGTTCGTCAGTGTTTACAAGAGAACGAACAAGTTGTTGAAACGGTTTTTATTATATCAATAGATATTTGGTGTTTTAAATAAAACAAGTTCGATGACACAGTCAAGTGAAGCCAAAATTAAAAAGTATAAGGAGTTAGATTAGATGTGTGCTAAAGAGCAAGAGAATGCAAGGTATTTGTATTTTGATAAAATATAAGCTTTTACTCTGTAGTTTATAAATTAGGTAATGATTTCTTCTAAATAAACGTTTAATCTATTTGAACTCTGCTGTTGAAGTGCGAGAAAAATAATGATTATTGATAATAAATTCTTTTGGATGTTGCATTGAAGTATTACATTGCTTGTGAATCACAGAAAATTAGGCAGTGATATCCTCGGCTGCATGGTCTGTAACGTAAGGTTTTGTAACATTCAGTTTTCTAGATGTGTAGTAGCTATACTATGATAATTCGTAGCTATGAAGGTACACAAGAGATAAGTTCTTAATATGGTAATAAAAGTAGAAATTATTAAATTAAGATTTTGTGATTTCAAATATTACAGCATGAAATGAATGTACAACATAATGGCGTGGACCAAACGTAATTATCTATAAACGACTGTCATTAAATTTCCAGTGCATATGTGGTGTAAGAGTTAAAACGGAAAGAAAAAATTAGCGATTGTAAATAAAAAAACATGAGTGATTTAAAAGAACCTTTTGTATGGGGAGAACAAGCACAATACTATGAACATGACCAATGGGTGCGAGTGTCAACTTTGAATTCAATGACACAACATGAACAGTAGAAGGCATTAGGTATTTTGACTAGAGGTTTCTTTTATTGAAAAATATTAAAAGGAACGTACGCTCACTTGAGTGAAAATGTACTTTGAGAACGCAGTTATTCAAGACCATTTACGGAAGTAAGTGACAGAGAAAGAACCGGTTAATTCATTAGAATTAAAAAAACAACAACCCATACACGTTTTGTGTGTGTGTGTATATATATATAGGAATAACGGACAGTACAATTAGTGCTGTGTAAGAGTAATAATTAAAACTTTTTTATGGCAAAACATGGTCAGTAGAACGCTTGATCATTAATTAACTCACTAATCATGAATTGATGTTAGTTCATAAGTTACTGTGATCTAGGTAGTATTGTATAGGTTAGTTAGTCACATGATTAAAAAGGAAAACAAATTGATAATTGTGAAGAGCTGGCGTATGATCATGAATACATTAAACAATTGTATTTGTAGTTATTGACCACACAAGAGAATTATGACTTACAATATTTTATTGTAGTAGTTGGTAGACTCGAATATCACACTGAAGTTGATGCTCATGGCATGGAATGAAGGAATAACATTGTTCGATTTGCTATTACTGAGACAGAAGTTTAACTACAAAGGTCTATTAATATTTCAAAACGTAAGGAACGAGATGACCGTTGGTGAAACAAATAGGTTCTTTGTGACGTTTGCCCTTGTTGTTAAATTCATTTCTATGTGATTTTCAGTGAGACTGCATTAGGTATTTATTTTTCGTATTTAGTTTCTACACCTATCCGTCTAGAATGTAAATGAAATTATTGGTATCAATAACGACCTGAAAATGATACAGCGAATGTGAAGTGTGCTATAAGCAACATAAGAACGATGCTTATGATGGAATAGAAAGTATTACACTGTAGTAGCTTAATTAGGATGTTCACTTGTAAACAAAAAATTATGAAGAATGATTTAACTGTTCAAGAAATAAGTTTGGTTACTTAATTTGTTGCAAGTGTTTTGCATTTGTTTCAAAGTAGCAAGCTGTGTGTTTTCATTGACACGAATTTAATCAATAATATTTTGACATACATGGTGTGTAACGTGAACGTTTCCCATAGTTTGATATTGCAGATGTGCGTAGTTGTAATCGTATAACGTTTTGAAACCATGAGATTAAGTAATTGGAAATGTGAAACTGGGTAACTGATTAGCATAAAATAAACGCTTGTGAATTGATGTAACAGTTACTTGAATACATCGTGAGATTAATAAGTTTCAGCATTTGTACACATTGTAAGTTAAGGTTGTAATAGTTCATATCTTACACCCTGATCTAAAGTTATGCAGAATTACTAGCGACTTGAATGAAAAGATAAACTACTACATTTTTTGACATATTTTAAACGCTACTGTCATTTTGCGAGAATGGTTGAAAATGTTTATGATTATTGTTTTATAGAAAACGATTTATAAAAGCTTGCAA
Source organism: Tachypleus tridentatus (assembly GCF_004210375.1). Taxonomy (NCBI): domain Eukaryota; kingdom Metazoa; phylum Arthropoda; class Merostomata; order Xiphosura; family Limulidae; genus Tachypleus; species Tachypleus tridentatus. Next base: position 13,214,789 of record NC_134830.1, read on the forward strand.
TGTAATCGTGGTAGGTTGATAACTATACAGAGTAAGGCGGTGGTTTGTTTTGTGTAACTACAGTGTCAATGAGAGTGTTGGCGTGTTTTGATGATGGTAAATTTGCTATTGACTTGAACAGATTGTTAATTTAGTAAGGTTGAAATAACTTTATGATATAAAATTAGACTAAAGCTGGTGTTTACTGCAAGGAATGGATGGCATGGTGACTCAAATAGAATAAGATTTGTTATTAGATTGACAGAGACTCAATGAGGATACAATCGTACTATTACGATATATGATACAGTCGTTGGCAAACATTTCGTTATTTTGTAACGTTCGTCAGTGTTTACAAGAGAACGAACAAGTTGTTAAAACGGTTTTTATTATATCAATAGATATTTGGTGTTTTAAATAAAACAAGTTCGATGACACAGTCAAGTGAAGCCAAAATTAAACTGTAGGTGGTATTAAGAAGAAACGTTTGTATTAACACGATGTTAAAACGTATAAGGAGTTAGATTAGATGTGTGCCAAAGAGCAAGAGAATGCAAGGTATTTGTATTTTGATAAAATATAAGCTTTTACTGTGTAGTTTATAAACTAGGTAATGATTTCTTCTAAATAAACGTTTAATCTATTTGAAATCTACTGTTGAAGTGCGAGAAAAATAATGATTATTGATAATAAATTCTTTTGGATGTTGCATTGAAGTATTACATTGCTTGTCAATCACAGAAAATTAGGCAGTGATATCCTCGGCTGCATGGTCTGTAACGTAAGGTTTGGTAACATTCAGTTTTCTAGATGTGTAGTAGCTATACTATGATAATTCGTAGCTATGAAGGTACACAAGAGATAAGTTCTTAATATGGTAATAAAAGTAGAAATTATTAAATTAAGATTTGTGATTTAAAATATTCCAGCATGAAATGAATGTACAACATAATGGCGTGGACCAAACGTAATTATCTATAAACGACTGTCATTAAATTTCCAGTGCATATGTGGTGTAAGAGTTAAAAACGGAAAGAAAAAATTAGCGATTGTAAATAGAAAAACATGAGTGATTTAAAAGAACCTTTTGTATGGGGAGAACAAGCACAATACTATGAACATGACGAATGGGTGCGAGTGTCAACTTTGAATTTAATGACAAAACATGATCAGTAGAAGGCATTAGGTATTTTGACTAGAGGTTTCTTTTATTGAAAAATATTAAATGGGACGTACGCTCACTTGAGTGAAAATGTACTTTGAGAACGCAGTTATTCAAGACCATTTACGGAAGTAAGTGACAGAGAAAGAACCGGTTAATTCATTAGAATTAAAAAAACAACAACCCATACACGTTTGTGTGTGTGTGTGTATATATATATAGGAATAACGGACAGTACAATTAGTGCTGTGTAAGAGTAATAATTAAAACTTTCTTATGGCAAAACATGGTCAGTAGAACGCTTGATCACTAATTAACTCTCTAATCCTGAATTGATGTTAGTTCATAAGTTACTGTGATCTAGGTAGTATTGTATAGGTTAGTTAGTCACATGATTAAAAAGGAAAACAAATTGATAATTGTGAATAGCTGGCGTATGATCATGAATACATTAAACAATTGTATTTGTAGTTATTGACCACACAAGAGAATTATGACTTACAATATTTTATTGTAGTAGTTGATAGACTCGAATATCACACTGAAGTTGATGCTCATGGCATGGAATGAAGGAATAACATTGTTCGATTTGCTATTACTGAGACAGAAGTTTAACTACAAAGGTCTATTAATATATCAAAACGTAAGGAACGAGATGACCGTTGGTGAAACAAATAGGTTCTTTGTGACGTTTGCCCTTGTTGTTAAATTCATTTCTATGTGATTTTCAGTGAGACTGCATTAGGTATTTATTTTTCGTATTTAGTTTCTACACCTATCCGTCTAGAATGTAAATGAAATTATTGGTATCAATAACGACCTGAAAATGATACAGCGAATGTGAAGTGTGCTATAAGCAACATAAGAACGATGCTTATGATGGAATAGAAAGTATTACACTGTAGTAGCTTAATTAGGATGTTCACTTGTAAACAAAAAAAAATTATGAAGAATGATTTAACTGTTCAAGAAATAAGTTTGGTTACTTAATAATTTGTTTCAAAGTAGCAAGCTGTGTGTTTTCATTGACACGAATTTAATCAATAATATTTTGACATACATGGTGTGTAACGTGAACGTTTCCCATAGTTTGATATTGCAGATGTGCGTAGTTGTAATCGTATAACCTTTTGAAACCATGAGATTAAGTAATTGGAAATGTGAGACTGGGTAATTGATTAGCATAAAATAAACGCTTGTGAAATGATGCAACAGGTACTTGAATACATCGTGAGATTAATAAGTTTCAGCACTTGTACACATCGTAAGTTAAGGTTGTAATTGTTCATATCTTACACCCTGATCTAAAGTTATGCAGAATTACTAGCGACTTGAATGAAAAGATAAACTACTACATTTTTTGACATATTTGAAACGCTACTGTCATTTTGCGAGAATGGTTGAAAATGTTTATGATTATTGTTTTATAGAAAACGATTTATAAAAGCTTGCAATGTAATCGTGGTAGGTTGATAACTATACAGAGTAAGGCGGTGGTTTGTTTTGTGTAACTACAGTGTCAATGAGAGTGTTGGCGTGTTTTGATGATGGTAAATTTGCTATTGACTTGAACAGATTGTTAATTTAGTAAGATTGAAATAACTTATGATATAAAATTAGACTAAAGCTGGTGTTTACTGCAAGGAATGGACGGCATGGTGACTCAAATAGAATAAGATTTGTTATTAGATTGACAGAGACTCAATGAGGATACAATCGTACTATTACGATATATGATACAGTCGTTGGCAAACATTTCGTTATTTTGTAACGTTCGTCAGTGTTTACAAGAGAACGAACAAGTTGTTGAAACGGTTTTATTATATCAATAGATATTTGGTGTTTTAAATAAAACAAGTTAGATGACACAGTCAAGTGAAGCCAAAATTAAACTGTAGGTGGTATTAAGAAGAAACGTTTGTATTAATACGATGTTAAAACGTATAAGGAGTTAGATTAGATGTGTGCAAAGAGCAAGAGAATGCAAGGTATTTGTATTTTGATAAAATATAAGCTTTTACTCTGTAGTTTATAAACTAGGTAATGATTTCTTCTAAATAAACGTTTAATCTATTTGAAATCTACTGTTGAAGTGCGAGAAAAATAATGATTATTGATAATGAATTCTTTTGATGTTGCATTGAAGTAGTAAATTGCTTGTGAATCACAGAAAATTAGGCAGTGATATCCTCGGCTGCATGGTCTGTAACGTAAGGTTTGGTAACATTCAGTTTTCTAGATGTGTAGTAGCTATACTATGATAATTCGTAGCTATGAAGGTACACAAGAGATAAGTTCTTAATATGGTAATAAAAGTAGAAATTATTAAATTAAGATTTTGTGATTTCAAATATTACAGCATGAAATGAATGTACAACATAATGGCGTGGACCAAACGTAATTATCTATAAACGACTGTCATTAAATTTCCAGTGCATATGTGGTGTAAGAGTTAAAACGGAAAGAAAAAATTAGCGATTGTAAATAAAAAAACATGAGTGATTTAAAAGAACTTTTGTATGGGGAGAACAAGCACAATACTATGAACATGACCAATGGGTGCGAGTGTCAACTTTGAATTCAATGACAAAACATGATCAGTAGAAGGCATTAGGTATTTTGACTAGAGGTTTCTTTTATTGAAAAATATTAAAAGGAACGTACGCTCACTTGAGTGAAAATGTACTTTGAGAACGCAGTTATTCAAGACCATTTACGGAAGTAAGTGACAGAGAAAGAACCGGTTAATTCATTAGAATTAAAAAAACAAAACCCATACACGTTTGTGTGTGTGTGTATATATATATAGGAATAACGGACAGTACAATTAGTGCTGTGTAAGAGTAATAATTAAAACTTTCTTATGGCAAAACATGGTCAGTAGAACGCTTGATCATTAATTAACTCTCTAATCCTGAATTGATGTTAGTTCATAAGTTACTGTGATCGAGGTAGTATTGTATAGGTTAGTTAGTCACATGATTAAAGAGGAAAACAAATTGATAATTGTGAATAGCTGGCGTATGATCATGAATACATTAAACAATTGTATTTGTAGTTATTGACCACACAAGAGAATTATGACTTACAATATTTTATTGTAGTAGTTGGTAGACTCGAATATCACACTGAAGTTGATGCTCATGGCATGGAATGAAGGAATAACATTGTTCGATTTGCTATTACTGAGACAGAAGTTTAACTACAAAGGTCTATTAATATTTCAAAACGTAAGGAACGAGATGACCGTTGGTGAAGCAAATAGGTCCTTTGTGACGTTTTCCCTTGTTGTTAAATTCATTTCTATGTGATTTTCAGTGAGACTGCAGTAGGTATTTATTTTTCGTATTTAGTTTCTACACCTATCCGTCTAGAATGTAAATGAAATTATTGGTATCAATAACGACCTGAAAATGATACAGCGAATGTGAAGTGTGCTATAAGCAACATAAGAACGATGCTTATGATGGAATAAAAAGTATTACACTGTAGTAGCTTAATTAGGATGTTCACTTGTAAACAAAAAAATTATGAAGAATGATTTAACTGTTCAAGAAATAAGTTTGGTTACTTCTAATTTGTTGCAAGTGTTTTGCATTTGTTTCAAAGTAGCAAGCTGTGTGTTTTTCGTTGACACGAATTTAATCAATAATATTTTGACATACATCGTGTGTAACGTGAACGTTTCCCATAGTTTGATATTGCAGATGGGCGTAGTTGTAATCGTATAACGTTTTGAAACCATGAGATTAAGTAATTGGAAATGTGAGACTGGGTAACTGATTAGCATAAAATAAACGCTTGTGAATTGATGTAACAGTTACTTGAATACATCGTGAGATTAATAAGTTTCAGCATTTGTACACATTGTAAGTTAAGGTTGTAATCGTTCATATCTTACACCCTGATCTAAAGTTATGCAGAATTACTAGCGACTTGAATGAAAAGATAAACTACTACATTTTTTGACATATTTTAAACGCTACTGTCATTTCGCGAGAATGGTTGAAAATGTTTATGATTATTGTTTTATAGAAAACGATTTATAAAAGCTTGCAATGTAATCGTGGTAGGTTGATAACTATACAGAGTAAGGCGGTGGTTTGTTTTGTGTAACTACAGTGTCAATGAGAGTGTTGGCGTGTTTTGATGATGGTAAATTTGCTATTGACTTGAACAGATTGTTAATTTAGTAAGGTTGAAATAACTTTATGATATAAAATTAGACTAAAGCTGGTGTTTACTGCAAGGAATGGACGGCATGGTGACTCAAATAGAATAAGATTTGTTATTAGATTGACAGAGACTCAATGAGGAAACAATCGTACTATTACGATATATGATACAGTCGTTGGCAAACATTTCGTTATTTTGTAACGTTCGTCAGTGTTTACAAGAGAACGAACAAGTTGTTGAAACGGTTTTATTATATCAATAGATATTTGGTGTTTTAAATAAAACAAGTTAGATGACACAGTCAAGTGAAGCCAAAATTAAACTGTAGGTGGTATTAAGAAGAAACGTTTGTATTAATACGATGTTAAAACGTATAAGGAGTTAGATTAGATGTGTGCCAAAGAGCAAGAGAATGCAAGGTATTTGTATTTTGATAAAATATAAGCTTTTACCTGTAGTTTATAAACTAGGTAATGATTTCTTCTAAATAAACGCTTAATCTATTTGAAATCTACTGTTGAAGTGCGAGAAAAATAATGATTATTGATAATGAATTCTTTTGATGTTGCATTGAAGTAGTAAATTGCTTGTGAATCACAGAAAATTAGGCAGTGATATCCTCGGCTGCATGGTCTGTAACGTAAGGTTTGGTAACATTCAGTTTTCTAGATGTGTAGTAGCTATACTATGATAATTCGTAGCTATGAAGGTACACAAGAGATAAGTTCTTAATATGGTAATAAAAGTAGAAATTATTAAATTAAGATTTTGTGATTTCAAATATTACAGCATGAAATGAATGTACAACATAATGTCGTGGACCAAACGTAATTATCTGTAAACGACTGTCATTAAATTTCCAGTGCATATTTGGTGTAAGAGTTAAAAACGGAAAGAAAAAATTAGCGATTGTAAATAAAAAAAACATGAGTGATTTAAAAGAACTTTTGTATGGGGAGAACAAGCAACAATACTATGAACATGACCAATGGGTGCGAGTGTCAACTTTGAATTCAATGACAAAACATGATCAGTAGAAGGCATTAGGTATTTTGACTAGAGGTTTCTTTTATTGAAAAATATTAAAAGGAACGTACGCTCACTTGAGTGAAAATGTACTTTGAGAACGCAGTTATTCAAGACCATTTACGGGTAAGTGACAGAGAAAGAACCGGTTAATTCATTAGAATTAAAAAAAACAAAACCCATACACGTTTGTGTGTGTGTGTGTGTATATATAGGAATAACGGACAGTACAATTAGTGCTGTGTAAGAGTAATAATTAAAACTTTCTTATGGCAAAACATGGTCAGTAGAACGCTTGATCATTAATTAACTCACTAATCATGAATTGATGTTAGTTCATAAGTTACTGTGATCGAGGTAGTATTGTATAGGTTAGTTAGTCACATGATTAAAAAGAAAAACAAATTGATAATTGTGAATAGCTGGCGTATGATCATGAATACATTAAACAATTGTATTTGTAGTTATTGACCACACAAGAGAATTATGACTAACAATATTTTATTGTAGAAGTTGGTAGACTCGAATATCACACTGAAGTTGATGCTCATGGCATGGAATGAAGGAATAACATTGTTCGATTTGCTATTACTGAGACAGAAGTTTAACTACAAAGGTCTATTAATATTTCAAAACGTAAGGAACGAGATGACCGTTGGTGAAACAAATAGGTTCTTTGTGACGTTTGCCCTTGTTGTTAAATTCATTTCTATGTGATTTTCAGTGAGACTGCATTAGGTATTTATTTTTCGTATTTAGTTTCTACACCTATCCGTCTAGAATGTAAATGAAATTATTGGTATCAATAACGACCTGAAAATGATACAGCGAATGTGAAGTGTGCTATAAGCAACATAAGAACGATGCTTATGATGGAATAGAAAGTATTACACTGTAGTAGCTTAATTAGGATGTTCACTTGTAAACAAAAAAATTATGAAGAATGATTTAACTGTTCAAGAAATAAGTTTGGTTACTTCTAATTTGTTGCAAGTGTTTTGCATTTGTTTCAAAGTAGCAAGCTGTGTGTTTTTCGTTGACACGAATTTAATCAATAATATTTTGACATACATGGTGTGTAACGTGAACGTTTCCCATAGTTTGATATTGCAGATGTGCGTAGTTGTAATCGTATAACGTTTTGAAACCATGAGATTAAGTAATTGGAAATGTGAGACTGGGTAATTGATTAGCATAAAATAAACGCTTGTGAATTGATGTAACAGTTACTTGAATACATCGTGAGATTAATAAGTTTCAGCATTTGTACACATTGTAAGTTAAGGTTGTAATTGTTCATATCTTACACCCTGATCTAAAGTTATGCAGAATTACTAGCGACTTGAATGAAAAGATAAACTACTACATTTTTTGACATATTTTAAACGCTACTGTCATTTCGCGAGAATGGTTGAAAATGTTTATGATTATTGTTTTATAGAAAACGATTTATAAAAGCTTGCAATGTAATCGTGGTAGGTTGATAACTATACAGAGTAAGGCGGTGGTTTGTTTTGTGTAACTACAGTGTCAATGAGAGTGTTGGCGTGTTTTGATGATGGTAAATTTGCTATTGACTTGAACAGATTGTTAATTTAGTAAGGTTGAAATAACTTTATGATATAAAATTAGACTAAAGCTGGTGTTTACTGCAAGGAATGGACGGCATGGTGACTCAAATAGAATAAGATTTGTTATTAGATTGACAGAGACTCAATGAGGAAACAATCGTACTATTACGATATATGATACAGTCGTTGGCAAACATTTCGTTATTTTGTAACGTTCGTCAGTGTTTACAAGAGAACGAACAAGTTGTTGAAACGGTTTTATTATATCAATAGATATTTGGTGTTTTAAATAAAACAAGTTAGATGACACAGTCAAGTGAAGCCAAAATTAAACTGTAGGTGGTATTAAGAAGAAACGTTTGTATTAATACGATGTTAAAACGTATAAGGAGTTAGATTAGATGTGTGCTAAAGAGCAAGAGAATGCAAGGTATTTGTATTTTGATAAAATATAAGCTTTTACTCTGTAGTTTATAAACTAGGTAATGATTTCTTCTAAATAAACGCTTAATCTATTTGAAATCTACTGTTGAAGTGCGAGAAAAATAATGATTATTGATAATGAATTCTTTTGGATGTTGCATTGAAGTAGTAAATTGCTTGTGAATCACAGAAAATTAGGCAGTGATATCCTCGGCTGCATGGTCTGTAACGTAAGGTTTTGTAACATTCAGTTTTCTAGATGTGTAGTAGCTATACTATGATAATTCGTAGCTATGAAGGTACACAAGAGATAAGTTCTTAATATGGTAATAAAAGTAGAAATTATTAAATTAAGATTTTGTGATTTCAAATATTACAGCATGAAATGAATGTACAACATAATGGGTGGACCAAATGTAATTATTTATAAACGACTGTCATTAAATTTCCAGTGCATATGTGGTGTAAGAGTTAAAACGGAAAGAAAAAATTAGCGATTGTAAATAAAAAAACATGAGTGATTTAAAAGAACTTTTGTATGGGAGAACAAGCACAATACTATGAACATGACCAATGGGTGCGAGTGTCAACTTTGAATTCAATGACACAACATGAACAGTAGAAGGCATTAGGTATTTTGACTAGAGGTTTCTTTTATTGAAAAATATTAAAAGGAACGTACGCTCACTTGAGTGAAAATGTACTTTGAGAACGCAGTTATTCAAGACCATTTACGGAAGTAAGTGACAGAGAAAGAACCGGTTAATTCATTAGAATTAAAAAAAACAAAACCCATACACGTTTGTGTGTGTGTATGTGTATATATAGGAATAACGGACAGTACAATTAGTGCTGTGAAAGATTAATAATTAAAACTTTTTTATGGCAAAACATGGTCAGTAGAACGCTTGATCATTAATTAACTCACTAATCATGAATTGATGTTAGTTCATAAGTTACTGTGATCGAGGTAGTATTGTATAGGTTAGTTAGCCACATGATTAAAAGGAAAACAAATTGATAATTGTGAATAGCTGGCGTATGATCATGAATACATTAAACAATTGTATTTGTAGTTATTGACCACACAAGAGAATTATGACTTACAATATTTTATTGTAGTAGTTGGTAGACTCGAATATCACACTGAAGTTGATGCTCATGGCATGGAATGAAGGAATAACATTGTTCGATTTGCTATTACTGAGACAGAAGTTTAACTACAAAGGTCTATTAATATTTCAAAACGTAAGGAACGAGATGACCGTTGGTGAAACAAATAGGTTCTTTGTGACGTTTGCCCTTGTTGTTAAATTCATTTCTATGTGATTTTCAGTGAGACTGCTTTTAGGTATTTATTTTCGTATTTAGTTTCTACACCTATCCGTCTAGAATGTAAATGAAATTATTGGTATCAATAACGACCTGAAAATGATACAGCGAATGTGAAGTGTGCTATTAGCAACATAAGAACGATGCTTATGATGGAATAGAAAGTATTACACTGTAGTAGCTTAATTAGGATGTTCACTTGTAAACAAAAAAATTATGAAGAATGAATTAACTGTTCAAGAAATAAGTTTGGTTACTTCTAATTTGTTGCAAGTGTTTTGCATTTGTTTCAAAGTAGCAAGCTGTGTGTTTTCATTGACACGAATTTAAGCAATAATATTTTGACATACATGGTGTGTAACGTGAACGTTTCCCATAGTTTGATATTGCAGATGTGCGTAGTTGTAATCGTATAACGTTTTGAAACCATGAGAGTAAATAATTGGAAATGTGAGACTGGGTAATTGATTAGCATGAATACATTAAACAATTGTGTGTCAATAGATATATTGTATTTTATATAAAAATAAGTATTTAGAATACGAATAAAATTGGTATTTAGAAGAAACCTTTGTATTAATAATGATATCAATACGTTAGAACATATAAGTAGTTAGGTTGGATGTGTGTTAAATTGTAAGGGGATGCAAGATATTTGTATTTTGATACAATCTACGCTTTTGCTCTTTACAGTTTTAAACTAGGTTATGTTTTCTAAATAAACGCCTAATGTATATAAAATGTGTTGAAGTGGTAGAAAAATAATGATTATTGATAATGAATTGTTTTGATGTTGTTGCATTGAAGTAGTAAATTGTTTGTCATTCACAGTAAAATAGACAATCATATTCTCGACTGCCTGATATTTTACGTTAGGAAAACTATGCTCGTTTGGGTATCATGTAGATTGTTTGTAAAGTTTTTTTATCAAGTTTAATATATGATTGTGTAACTTTTATGTGATTTTTAATGATTATGCATCAGATATTTGAAATTTTGTATTTATTTTTCTAGTAATCTGTAAAATATTTTGACCTGGTTATATTAAGTTGAATGTAAAGCACTTTTGATTTTTTTTGTTAATAATATGACATTTTGTGATGCGTTTTTTTGTGGGAGGAGCGGCTGGCTACAAGGGGTGATGTGGAGGCCAGTGTTAATTCTCCTGGTACTTAAAATAGAATGTTTGAAATATTGGAATGTTTTAAATGTTTTAATCGCTTCTATTTTTGTGGGTTTTTTTTGTGGAATTCTATACTCCTTGTTTATAATGACGATTATAATAGTATATTTGAAGTAAAATTACATCATTGCTAAAATGTTTAAATATTTTGCTGTACATTGTAGTAAAATTTACAATTTTATTTTAATTGATTCCGTTTCTACGTGTTCGTACATTGGTATTACTTTTTATAGATTCTTATAGTTGTAGGAATTAAACGAAAATCAAACTTATTCTTTGTTTTTTTTTTCTAAATTGCCTTGGATAAATGTTTGCATTGAGTTGATGTAAATCGTACAGTTGGTCCATTTTCACTGCTTTGGCGAAAGATTGTTGAGGTTTGTATGGCTGTTTTTTTTTTAATAAGAACTTTTGCCATATTTCTGCATGACCTATATTTACACGTTTAAACTTGTACTGATTACAGATTAGTTATTTTGAAGTGGAATACTGTGTTTAGAATCATTATATGTCGTAACGACAGAGTTCTGTCGATAATAACTGTTGCTAGAATATTGTGTAGCTGTTGTTGTTTTTTTTTAATCGTCCACTAATATTGTTGTGAAGTTGTAGTTATATTAATAAGAATTCATATTTTAAAATTATATTAAATTCAATTTTATCTTTTTAAACTTGATGTAACAGGTAATTTCAAAATTCAAAAAGCTTTAGTTTGAACAGAAAATATAATAAAAATAATAATTGAAGGTTTCTAACTATATTGATTTGATGTTGCTAAGAGAGAGATTAAGGAAGTTAGTAGTCGTTGTTAACAGTGAAGTAAGTTTCCATGCAGTTTGAGGACTAAATGGTAAAATTGAATACTTTATGGTAATAAGTGTAAATGTTATTTTCGTGTGGAATTTTGATGATGCTTATTATTTTTGTTATTTCCAAATGCAGTTTCGAATGATGAAATGAAATTTATGCGACTGTTAACATTTGATTAAAGGTTTACACGTTGTGGAAGTAATAAGCAGTATTTGAAGTTTTAAAAATATTATCCAAACATGGGTAAAACGCTATTAGATATCTCAGTTTGGTATAATAGTTTTGTTTTTACGACTATAACGTCAATGAAACGCGAGGACGAACCTCTAAGTGTAAATAAATCGCAGTTTGTGCAAAACCGATTTTTGTCGACCTAGAAGCTAAGCTGAATGAATAATAAAGCTTGATGAATATTAGATTAATACAACAAACTAAGCTTTTTCCGTTACTTTCGTCTTTTTTTTGGCGTTAATGCATTGCTATAAAATGACAAACACTTGGCAATAACAATGCTCTAAAAATTATACAAGCATATCACAATATGATGTTGAAACGCATTCATGTGATGTAATGGAATTATCAGTGTACGTATATGGAGAAAATGGAAAAGTTGTATAAATGCTAGCAGTTATTGTGATGTAGTATCGTGTCATTTGTTTACATTCTTTTGAAGACTACTGCAGTAAAATGAACTCTGTATTTACACTTTTGTAAACAGCTTTTAGAGGCTCCTGATGTCTTTATACTGAATACCAAATAAGAGGCGTGCTTTAAGATCTGGGGTAGGAAGCTGTTTATTAAGATGTCTAAACAATCCTGTGAACAATGACTACATAATCTATGAAAGGTAGTATAGGAAATTACTGAATATCAACAAGCCATTATCTTTAGGGTGGTTACTAGTTACGCATGTAAGATATTCCTTAATGTTCTTACTGGCAAACAAAGCTTAATACATTTAAAATTATTAATGGAAACGGAAATATTGCTTGTGTTTAGGTTTTAGAAATGTGATGTTCGTTAATAAACTTGTCCCACTTTCTACTGCAGTAAGAAGCTGAGAAACAAAAACCACTGATTTTGATGGCTTAAGTCCAACAATCGATTTTATACGAGACATTTCTTGCATAGATTTTTTTATCTATATATCAGGATTGAATAAAGTACTGCCGGTCTTATCGACCATTTTAAACACTATTACTGTCATGCATTATAAACCAATAAATTGTGAGGGCGGACTAGTAAGGGTAGACATGTAAGTGGTAAACAAGAAGCCCTTTTATGAACTATTGTTTATTTTTATATGTCATCAATAATACAAGCTTCAATATCATGTTACCTTCACATAAATCAACTTTCGTTTTAAACCAAGTAATACAAAATGCACAGTACATGTATATTTTTCTTGTACAAATAGAGGCACGTTCTGATGCTGCTTATATTTCTACATGTCTACGTTTCAGAGCACTATGACTACATGATTGCAAGCATATCATTTAATGTGTTACGGTTAAGAAGTACATCTGTTTTGCGAGTGTTTCTGTGAACAACTGTCGGTAAAGTGCAGGTGTTTTGTGGTCAGTAATTATCTGATTTATCTCTACTTGACTCTCATGGCGTTGAACATTTGCGTTATGATTGTTTACAACGCTCGTTAAATTAGTTTGCTAGTAAAAAATGTTTAGGAAAACCGAAAAGTGTTATGCAAATATTTGATTTTTAGCCTAGCTTGTATTGGTTTTAACTAAGGCATTACGACAAACTGACTTTGCTCTTGATTATTTAGAATGAAATTATCTTTTGTCAACACAGTTTGTTATTGTGGTTATGGAACAACACTCAAGTCAGATTGGATTTACTCTCCAAGACTATTTACCTATTCGTTTAGAGTACTCTCTCTTGAACTGTTAAGTTATAGAGTATGATTTTGCTCGAGATAAAACAAGGTCTGTGGACTTTTGAATGATATTTCCAGTGAAATGTTTTAATGCTTACGTAATGATGCATCGATCATGTGTTTTGCAAGGTTTGAGTTATAAACAATAAATGGAGTAATCATATAAGACGTGCTTTTGTTTTCGCGTGTGTGCTAATAACAACAATAATGAAAACGCACAGTGTGCTGTGATATTACCATCAGTCACTCTTTTCTTCAACATGTAATTGTTTGTTATATAATATATATGCACTGTATTTTTTTTAACATTTGTATCTGTGTTATTTACTTCAACACTGAATTTCTGTTTTTACCTTTACTACCAGCAGCAATATGTATTGTTTGTTTTAACCTGTTATATTAATACTAATACTATGCTCGTAAATGTAAACATCAGATGCAGCTAAGTTATTTACCCTTTGCTTCTATCATCTATGTATTCGTGTGATTTTGTACCAACATATACCTGTTATCTTTAAGTTGGTTGTTTATTATACAAAAATGTTTTCAACTGTCAAAAGTATCGTTAAATGAATGTTTGACCACATCGTGTGCTTCCTTATTCAATATCGACATACCATTACTCCTTGTTTTCACCTAAGCTCAAAGTGTTCCCTCTACTCTAACAACTAGGACGCGTCTTGTTTACCAACAGTACATGTGTACACACCTTTTTTTTACTCATGTTTGAGTGGAATTATGAACTAGTTATGCGGATCAGTGCTCCATGTATTTATGTTTTACGATGGCACCACTTGCCCTAGTGTATAGTTTTGTGCTGCTTTGACTGTTATGGATATTCTATATTCCAGAGCAACTACTGTATCTGTTGTCTGTGTGAATTTAGCTCTGCACATTATGTACCACTTGCATCTGCGATATACACATCAAAATCAAATTTTACCCCTTTACCTACAGTTTTACAACAAAAGAAACAACCATTCATCTCAAAATATCTTCTAGTCTATTTGCAGTTTATATACTCTCTACCAATTATCACCCTTCCAATTTACTGTTCGTAATATAACCATGCACTCTTGTTTTTGTTTTTTTAGTGCCCACTTGGTTACTGTAATTTATATTAATCATCCTTTGTTTTCGTAGTATTTCTTCAAACGGGTTTTCCTGTGGCTAATTTTATTATTATTATTATTTACTCTTATATATATTTTTACTCATTGAATTTTTTTTGATCAAGAACAACATACCCAGTTGTACGTCCAGTTTTATTACAATGTTGTTTATTTTTTCTGTTCGTGTAGTTTCGAAATCAAACTACACGAGAGACCATACTTTTTTGTTACTTGTATTTTTCAACTGTTTTTCTGTCTGGAGAAAATAGTAGAAAATATTTAATTATTTAAAAGATAATTTACTATGACCTAGTATTTATTATGGTAGTGTGACAGACTACAGTCACGTTATTGTGTTTTCTATAATAACTTGTTTGGTGGTTTATATTGATGGGAAGTTGGCTACGGATTTCATTAGAGCACTAAATATGTCTTTATATTATAAACTAAAGTATGGTTAAAATAGCTTTTGTAATTCCTTACTTGATCATCTAGCATCAATATGTAAACAGAATAGGTTTAAAAAAATTATTCAAACAGAAGTGTATAGGAGCTTGAATTGTACTAAATAGCAACAGAACAAACTATTTTTACCTCTGATGCAATGAAAATTTTATACCACTTAATATACCTGAATAAACTGAATTGCACTTTGAATATATTACAGTTGCACGAAGATTATTTTTTGTTTTTGTACCTGTGACGTTTTTTTTTTTAATTTAACATTCAAGTTTCTTCATGAACATTTTGCATCAATAAAGTTAAGTCTTGCAGTATACACTGGGTTGAAAATAAATCTTAACAATGCTAAGTATGTACTGATTCCAATAGTGGTCTTAACAATGCAAGTATACTGGTTCCAATAGTGGTCTTAACAATGCAAGTATACTGGTTCCAATAGTGGTCTTAACAATACCAAGTATACTGGTTCCAATAGTGGTCTTAACAATACCAAGTATACTGGTTCCAATAGTGGATATGACAACAGATATCAGAACAATTCTTGATGACGAGAAACCCAATTGAAATCAAAATGTACAAATTAGTATAGGTATAAAGGTGTTCCTTTATACTGATTTAATCTGGTTTTAGTTGTTGTATAAGTAGGGCTTCTTTGATTTTGTGTTTGTTTATATTTGTTTCCCTACTTGGTTTTAGGTGCTTTCTACGGTTATGCTGTGTTTACTTGATTTGTAGTGTTCAAAACGTGTGAAGGTTTGTTTTCTTTGAATCTAGTTTTAATTTTTCTGCTTGTTTCTCAATATAAAACTGTGGCAGTTGTTGCATTGTATTTGATAAATTATGTTGGTGTTTTTGTTTGTCAGTGTAGTTTTTACGAAGTATGAACTTTAGTTTTATATCTGGTTTTGAATAAATTTGGTGTTAACTGAAATGTTGTGTTTTGTTAAGTTTTTCCAAATGTTGGTTATTTTTCGCTGATGTCGGGAACATATGGTATATACAGCAGTGTAAGGTTTTGTAGTTTGTTTGTATCTTCATTTTATTGTTTTTGTTTATTGTTGGTGTAGGTGTGAGCGTATAATTTTTCCACGATTTTGGAGGAAATTTGTTGATGTTGATTAAGTGTTGTTTTATATTTTAATTTCATCTTTAATTTTTTTTTGGGTGAGCTTAGTTTATGGCTGTATTTATTTCGTGTCTTAATATGTTGAGGTTTGTTTTGTTTAATGTGCTGCGTCCCAGGAAATGTGTGTATAATCCAGTATGAATGACTTTTTGTGGATTTCTGTTTCGTGTTGTGTAATCGGTTCTTGTGATCTTGAAGTTAAGAAATGGTATTTGGTTAGTTTTTCTATTCACAGGTAGCTTAATGTTGGGGTTTATCGAGTTAACGTGGTTAAAAAAATCTAAGTGTGTGTTCTGTACATGTGAATTCAATAACTGTATCATCAACATACAGTGTAATGGTGGTGGGTGTAAGGCTGGAATGATCGCTTGTGATTCAAGGATACAGATGTCAAAATACTTATGATTTTGAGGAATTTGAACGATGATATAAAACACACGGCCAGGGTTTTAAATTAACTTCTAAAAGGATATTTTACGTAAGATGAATGGATGATTGAAATGTAGTAACAAATACAACTTAATTTTAACATTTCTCGTGTAACTTGTTGGCTAGATTTATAATTTATATATTTATTATTGATAGCTATGTAAAATTTTGATTATTTCCACACAAATGACTGTGCATATTGTGAAGCTATATTGAATAATATATGCCAGTCCATCAGTAGTACTTCATAGTGGTTAACAATGCTTCCTGTTGCTATTGTTTGATCCTGGAGTCTAGAGTTGTTGAGGTTGAAAGATGTACTGATTATATAGTTGTAAAATGTATTAAGAAATGATACTAATAGCTTATTGTGGAAATATATGACTAATGATGGAATTGGGAAGCTGTTTGATAACTGAATATTTAACGTTAAAACAACAGATGCTACGAAATGCCAACAGTTACACCTAAAACAATGGCAATGCTGATATTGATGTTCTCGTACTCTTCGTATAAATAAACTTTTATTTAAACTATAAATAATTTGTTTGGCGAGGTAAAATGAAATCGTTACATTCTCTCTAAATTCGGAAATCATTAATGCTTGTCTTGACATTAGGAGCGTGCTACTTATTGCTCACAACTTTCTATACATTTGTGGATTGATATCACAGAACTTATGTACGTATTACAATTTCAAATAGCCTAAAACTAAGTTTAGTTGTAATTTAGATGATTGATACACACAGTTTCTTTTATAATACAATTATATTTTAATAGACAAACCATAATACGATAACGGTTATGGTATAGATTTAAACTTAAAGGCTTCTCTGAAATACAAAAGATTTAAACAGAAATCAAAATAGAGGAATATTTTTATTATATAAATCTGACCTTAGTCACGTCCCCAAACGCATGTATAACAGTAGGTGTTGTAATCGTAAATAATTCTACAGTAATGGTAGCAGGAATATAAAGTCGTGTTCAATGTCTTATTCTTCAGCGTCACCCTTCAATAGAATAAACTACAGATTTGTTGTTAATTTCTACTAAAATGTTTATTTAATGTAACTGAAGACTATAATGTGACAATTAGTTAAATATTGAAAGTAATTCTTTATGCCATAAATAAATAACTAGTGGTATCAAATAAATATATTCGGTTAAAGCGAAAAGGTTAAAGTTGTATTTATTTACACTGCAATTAAAAACAAAATTGAGTAGTTTTAGGATTAAGTGTGACGGTTTCTTCTGATGTAATCTTCTTAAAAACTAATGCACACTGTAAGATTAACAGTTTTCTATTTTCACTTCTATGACGCCTTCGGGTAACAAATAACTTACAAAACAAAACATTACATTTTTCCTTTGTTTTTAACCCAAGGAGTTAATTTTCCTTCTTACTATAAGTGAACATGTTTCATTAACTGTATGTATCCTAAGCACTTTGGGCTTTTGTTTTTAAGAATTCTATACTCTTCATGTCGATTATATCCGTGTGTTTTTTTTCCCTCCGCTAATCATCTAATTATAGCGTAACTTTGTGTTTCTAAAATAATTGTGGTTTTCGTCTCTTCTTTCATAGTTTTCACTGCAAAAACTACTTGCATTGCAATTATTTTGCAAGTTTTTGTTAATATCCTGTAGTTTATATAAATACTATAAATTCCGTACCCTTTATATCCAAACGTCACCCAGCACGTGTATTCAGTAATTACTGGTAGTAAGTTGACACTAGTTTCTCATGATACCATTGAATACAGTATGATCAGTATGACTTCTCAGGGACATTTATTAAATATAACATTAGTTGCAATATAATAGTATAAAGTATACAATATCCATGATGGGGAGTTGGAGAACAAATAGAAGGAATAACTTTCATATTATTTTTACATATCTTGTGTTGGAAAAGAACGGATCGGCTCCAAGGGAAAGAGGAGGCTGATTTTAAAATTATTTACCAATTTAGAAGTGGTATCTTGATTTGTTTAAGAATGATGTGTATCGTTCCCCCAGCATGTTTTACTGTATTGGAGTTGGAAGTAAATTACTTTTTCGAATGCTGTTAAGTAGTGGCAATATTTGAATAACAAACGTAAACTGAAAATAATGCAACATAAATATCACTACTTTAGGGCATGTTTCATATATTTGAATTTTTAAATGTTTTAAATCGTTAAATAATAATTTGCTTATGAAAAAGTAGTTAATTTTACCTTTCACTGTTTTATTCTTTTTATCTGCTATACATAAAGTATTTTATATTTTGAAGGAACCTAAGTATATCAGGAATATTAAACCAAAAATAGAAAATACAAAAATAAAACAAACATTAAAAATAGGAGAGGAAAGGATCAGCTGTGAGGGAGGAGGAGGCTGATATAACTTAACTTTTGTCTCTGAATTAAAGCTGATTTTTACATTCAACTGTAAAATATCTAGAAACCAGAAACATCAATTAAAATAAGTGTATCGAAATGGATAAGTAATGTTAAGATAATTTTAAAGTAACATTAAATAATACATCACGATTTTTCTCAGTCATGTAGTTGTGTATTCAAGTTTGTAACAAGAAATATAATAAAGAATGGTTTTGTTTTCTATTCATTTGTGTTTGTCTTGTATTTTAACATTCCAAGAAATTCACTTTTTTGAAGAAATCCAATAACACGATATTACTGCCCCCAAAAGTTGACAATAAAATATTGTTAGTCATTCAAAGATCATTTAAATCAGTGATAGACTGAAAAGTTCAATTAGTTTTAATGTCTATGTTAAATCATAGGGTTCAGGTTATTAATTTAAATTTGAAAAGTACGAAATATAAACTAAATATCTTTAATTTCAAGAAATAATTCGCAGTCAAGTTTGTCATTATAAGTTTTGGAGATGTTAAAAGTTCTTTATTTCAAACCCTTATGACTGTCAACTACACTTTAAACTTCTAAGTAAAACGCAACTCCTGAAAACACTGTTAAATCAATAAATCCACTGGGGTAAATATGTTTCCCAAATATCATGATACTTCATAGGATATACAAGGTCCACTCAGCTACTGAATCACAATCACTAGAAGGTGCTTTCATTGATTTGTGATTATCATAATCGAGTAATCACAATAACAAAAAAACTTTAGTATTTAACCTTTATTCGTGTAATTGTATATTACACTCTTAATGTTGGTGTTAAAGATGGTGAGCGACGCTAACATGGCATCTCATTTGAATTTATTTTGGTAAAGAGTTACAGTACATTTCAAATGTGTTCAGGAAACAGTTGTAAGCGTTATATAGTTGCACGATGTCAAATTTCCAAAATACTTGTAAATAAATGTGCCATGAATGCAAAATAATAGTACACTTTAATTTTGAACTGTTGCCCAAAGGAAGACAAGCCGGTCAGTCACTAGCACCCCACTATTCAACATCCACGCTAAAAAAAGTTGTTTTCAACCATAAGCTGAGAAATTAAATTATAAATGGATGTGATCTGGAACCACGCATAGACTCAAAGGTCAGCGGAAATATACGACATTAAAAGGCACGTGAAACAAACACGCAAAAAATGGGGACAACAGTTTTACAGTATATATTTTAAACAAAAAAAATGTGAAAAATACTATTTCACGATATACATTTCAACTAAGCATTGCCTAGGAATTTTAAAACTAAAGTAGTAATATCAGTGGAAAACCACGACGGGTGCACAGATCGATGTGGGACAGCGGTGAGTCTTCGAGTTACAACTAAAATCAGGGTTGATTCCCTCGGTGAACACAGATCGTCGATGTGGCGTTGCTATAAACAAAACGCAAACAAATCGATGTATATGATAGACTTTACTCTCAAGATTAATTAATTACACTACTAAATGCTCATTAAATGTTAACAGGTTTATTAAAATATCTACAAATTAACTTCAAATGTCTTAGGATCGCAAAACCGAATTCACAAAACTTTTCTCAACAAAGATATAGTATCTTGTTACACAAAATATCACCACATCTTAAACCAGTTTAATACTGACAATATTGCTGCTGTCGCTTATGAAATGGCATGCAGTACTAGTCTAAGCTTTATAGGAACACATCTTAAAACAAATTTTATTCTTTGACGAAGGTAATTTTTAAAGAAAGATATTGTTAAACTTCACATTTTATACAAGATTTTCATCTTTTTCTCTCAATTACAAGAGCGATATGTGTTTAGACCACAGATTAACTGATGTCTAACGGAAAACGAAAGGTTCCAATAAAATGCAGCTTCAGAATGGTTTAGGAAAGATCAAAAGGATCATGAACAATAAAGTAAAACAAAACAAGTGTAGTTTAAAACATAATTAGTTTATTTAACACAAAACACGCCAGTGTCCCTTCGTGTCGTCTGAGTGGTGGGTTAGATAACTGTAGGAGAACAAAATGGAGTCCATTGATGTGCCACTGGTAAATTTACGTACAGATAACACTGAAATCCAGTATTCAATTTTCAATGGTGAACATAATACATATACATCGTATGTGTTGTAGATATGGTAAAACCTGAAATTGTAAAATCTAAATGCTTCTACGTGTTTCAGTAGGTTACCAAAATCAAATTAACTCTGTTATTGTATGTAAGTTCCTTTAAAGTTCACACAAACATTAGTGTAATTCAAGTCCAGGTGAAGTCTACATAAGTTCTACTGTGTCAGGTTTAAACTTTTTCCCAAATATGACAATAAATATTTGAATTCCTGACTCAAGAAACAGTGGCTGGTGCCTGTTAGATGAACTGGTCAATGGGCAGTGAAGATCATGGGCGAGTTCATCAACAGCTACTGTCCGATTCGCCAATAAGAATAAATTTGCAAGATAACTAAAATCACGTGGTTATATTTAAAATGAAAATGCTTGAGTGTCAGAATAAATTGTTACAAATACATGCGGCTGTTTAATATAGTTCAAGAGTCACTTGTAATAATCTGTTTGTTAACTGTTTGCTATATCTGAATAATAAATCAGTTTCCTCTTCTTACAAACTTTCAAGCTAGAGATATATACCTATGTTAAAGCCACAGATAGGCCTGCTAAAGGTGAAAAGCTTTCCTGGATGAGTAGTGGGTATCTGAAGACTTCTATAGCAAAATATGGGTACAAATATACATTGTGGTGGCATTTTATGTAGTTCACACCATTATAAATTTTCATATAAAACCACAGACAAATATCTGACCTTCGAATTTTGTTGAACATAAATGTCATATCTATTCTACAGTAGGGATTTTCTAGCACCATTAAAGGTGTAGATTTTAGGTGTTGGAAAAATTTACCAATCAACGGGAGTAAGGGAGATTAACCTTGAATGTGGGATGTTTCCGCCAAATGTGGAAAACGTAGAAGCTCTTTATTAAACCCTTGTAAGATATTGGCATTTCCTTTTGCTGAAGACAATACATACCTTATGTATCCTGTTAAAGTCTTAAAATAAAACGATAAAACCCTGTAACCCGAGATGGACGTTCTTTTGAGGCAAACTGTAAAAAGTCAATAGTTCGTAATTGATATACTTGTGCGTCCTTCTGAGAACATAAATATGTTTATTTTTAGAAAAAAGGTATTATTTGAACATGGAACATTTACTACAGTGGTCTAAGAATATATTTTCTGTTGAATTAAAACAAATCTGAAGTGTAAGCAATTTATTATGCAGATTTTCCATTGAATGAGCCTCCTCCGTTAGGTCATCAGTGAATTTACAACTCTTTATTTCGACATTTAAGTTTCTAAGGTGGATAGAGTACAGATAATCCATTTTGTAGTTTTGACTAAGAATACAAGAACAAGAATCATCGAATGATTATATTATAATAAAGGCTTGTTTTCACTTTGATAAAGTTACTTGCATGTGCTTAACACTAACTGTAGTTCAGTACATTTTTGGTGCTGTGTGTCTAACAGCGTAAATTCTTATAATTTTTGTCATTCAATAGCTATTAATTAGCATGAATTGTGCATCTAAGATGTCATTCTTCGAATTGCCTTCAGGACAGCATTAGGACTTAAGAAGCTTTTATTTGTTTAGAATTAAGCACAAAAGCCACACAATGGGCTATCTGTGCTCTGCCCACCACGGGTAACAAAACCCGATATTTAGCAATGTGTTTAAGAAGCACAAAATTGTTTAATTTTGGATGAATCACAGGCACTCTGATTTAATTTTAGGCACTTTCAGTCGTAAATTCATTAAATTCAACGAGTCTATACTGCAGCAACTTTTGTAGTGTTGTAAAAATTTTGTTAAGTAAGAAGTTGCTTTAGTCCAATTCCTACTTCATTAGATGTGAATTAAATCCCCCCCTAACAATGTACCTCATCGAACAGAAAAATAAAAATTGTGGAAAGAATTTAAATAAGTATTGGACCAACTATTGGTTAAAATCATTAATGCCACGAATCCATTAGAGATAGATATAAATTTTCAAACAATAATTAAGTGCCTTATTAAAGCAACTAAACAGTACCAAAACAAACACCAAAAATGATTAAGCATGATGCTAATTACGGCAATACAAGGAAAACATAGATCAATCAATCAAGATACAAATAAATGCTCTAAGAAACAGAAAACAAACAGAAGTTAAACTCAAAACAAGAACAATGGAACCAATTATATTCCCATCTAAACGGAAAATAGAACCAAACAGTTCTGAACCTATCCAAAGAAATTCACAAATGTAGAAAATACAACACGGAAATAACTACTACTAAAAATCAATAACACTACAGCACACGAACAAAGCTGAGGCAGAAGCCTTCTAACAACACTTAGAGAACACATCACGAACCAGACATAAATACACGCTTTTACAATGAAGTAAATCAATGTGTAACAAATAACACATATGTACAAACCACTACTCTCAGCAAACATAAATAACTTTAAAACAACAAATGAAAATAAAATTATTACTATACAGCACAAATGATGATAACGGAAATAACCTAAACAAAAGTTTTACAAACAACAGAGTTCTAGGAAACGACAACATAAAACATTACCAGCCAATTTCCTCAAAAAGGCACTCAGACTGTTTGAACACCTCACGGCGCTTTTTAATATCTCTAATACCTGGATACATATCTTTTTCTTGGAAACAAGTGAATGTCTTAATTTTCCATAAAGAAGAGAAACTATTCAATAAACCGAATGGTTACAATCCAATCAGTCTGACCAAAACAACAGACGTAATTCTAAAAACGAATATTAGTAACAGACTCTACGCATTTCTAGAGATAATATTTAAACTATCAGAAGTACAAAACAGATTCAGAAAATACAGACAAATGACCGATCATTTAGTTAGGTTAACTGAATCAATTATAGATCCTTTTAACATAAAAGAATGCACATGGTTTTTCTACATTAAGAAAGCATTCGACATTAATAGTCTTAGATTATGCATATATGTCAGAAATGGAACTTCCAGGCAGTATTATTTGCTGTCTGTCCAACTTTCTTAAAAACAGAAAATGCAGAATTAGTGTTGAAGGAGTCTGATGCATGTGTACCACAGACTGAAATTTTTAGCATTATTCTATTCATTATGTATCTTACCAATATCCCTCTAAAAGACCCAAATCACGCATTCTCGTCACAATTTGCAGACGATATGGCAGTCTGGAACAGTTCTCCCATACAATCTTTAGCTGCCACAATTCTGCAACCTCATTAAAAATAAGGGCGGCACGGCCTAGCGCGTTAAGGCGTGCATTTCGTAATCTGAGGGTCGCGGGTTCGCGCCCGAGTCGCGCCAAACATGCTCGCCCTCCCAGCCGTGGGGTCGTTATAATGTATCGGTCAATCCCACTATTCGGTGGTAAAGAGTAGCCCAAAGTTTGGCGGTGGGTGGTGAGGACTAGCTGCCTCCCTCTAGTCTTACACTGCTAAATTAGGGACGACTACTACAGATAGCCCTCGAGTAACTTTGTGCGAAATTCCAAAAAAACAAAAAAAACAAATAATATAAATGTCTCAAAGAATCAATTAGTAGGTTTTGCAAAACTAAAAAAAAACAACACAAAATTGATTAACAAGAACTCTAAATGAGAGAACACTTCTACAGACTTCGACATTAGCAACATTCCGAGGACTAACATATGACTCTAAATTAATGTGGATAAATCATTTAAATAACATCAAAACAAATGTTTGACAAATCATGAATTATGCCAGGAGTTTAACGAGTAAAGACAGTGGCGAAACATTTGAAAACATAATAAAAATTTACAAAACATATATACGTTCAGTGATTGAATATGTGTCACTTGCGTGGATTAACAAAGCTCTTGAACATATGAAAACTAAATTTCGAGCAACACAGGAAAGCTAAATGAAAAAAATTATAAATACTAGACTCGTAAAATACCTAGAAACTAAATCAAATTTTCCAGAAATACAAAACAATTTTCGGAAAGCAAAACAAAGAACGGACCATCTAGTTAGATTAACAGAAAAAAGTAATATACAGTTTTAATAATGAATAAATAAAAATTTATAGTGTCGCATGGTTCCTGGATGAAAATAAACATTAGATAAAATGTGGCATAATGGATTCAGATACAAACTGTCCAGGGTGTGACTCTAAAGAAATCATTCACTGGGTTTCTAACTTACTGGATTGAATACCCATCACACCAAACATGTTCGCCTTTTCAGTCGTGGGGGCATTATAATGTTACGGTCAATCCCGCTATTCCTTGGTAAAAAGAGTAGCCCAAGAGTTGGCGGTGGGTGGTGATGACTAGCTGCCTTCCCTCTACTCTTACACTGCTAAATTATGGACAACTAGCGCAGATAGCCCTCGAGTAGCTTTGCGCGAAATTAAAAAAACTAACAAACACATCTAATTTTGCGTACATTTTCAAGTAAGATGAAGTACTAATTGCTTCCTTTATGCCACAGAAGAAGTTAATATAACATTCAAGACATGTTTTTTTTAAATACAAGTATGAATTTGAAATTTATTATTTAGAAAATTATTTGTATAAGAAGCATTTTATACTTTAAAGAATATATTATGTAACAAAAAATGTTTTAGTTAGAATAAACTAAAAAAAAAAACATGAACCTTTTGCGAGTTGTAGTCCAGATTCCTCCCAGCAGCACTTTCGCCCATATAAGGTGATTACTGATTTCGTACGGTATAGTAGATTGTTTCCGTATGAACCAATTGCAAGTTAATACGTCATATTTAGCTGATACTTAAAAATTAATTTTTTTGTAAACACATATTTGGAAAGCACTGCTTGCCTTGCTTCCATGGACCGCATGTTTTGCTCTTCTCCCTGTAAAATGGGTACCGCTGCAGTACCTTTCAGCATGTAACAGCGTAGTACTATTCCTATCGCTTAAATATCAATTACAGGAGACAAACGGCTGGTGGTAACCACTTCCTATTTATTTGCTACGTGTATCTTACTTATTTTAGTTTTAAATTTTAATAATAAATATTCAGTGTAAGTAAGTTTATTTGATGCCATTACTTCTACTACTTTTAGTGGACTTTCTTCAATCATATCCGTGAAAAAAGTTAAAATGAACGAAATCAAAATGTCTGCGTTCTAAATCTCGGCCATGTTATATATTAAATACATGTATTATACATTACGCGTTAAACACGTCTTAAATATTGTATGTTATACCTTATATTTTATATGTTATAATAATATAATGATAACAAAAAAAGCCTTTGCTATACATAACTGTTAAAATTTTACAAAGTTGATTAGGTCTGGTACAAAGAAATTAAAAATACAAAACCAAAACATATATTTGCATTTTGAAAGTGATGTTGGCGCTTTAGGCCGAACAATATTATGTCAGAGATGTTCTTAGTAAGTCTTTTGGGGATAGAAACCTTGC
>NC_134830.1:13241881-13280119 GCF_004210375.1 Tachypleus tridentatus
AAATTACATTAATAAGTTTTGAAGTAGTGTTCTGCAATTACATTCAAGATGTTCTCTCATAATGTGGTGTTTTGAATTTTAAATACTTCACTTCATCTAAGCCTACATGCACAATCCACTGTAGTAAAGGTTTGCTTTAAAGCATAACAATATTAATAACATTAGGGATGAGTTTGATCCATAAACCTTATAGCCTTGAGTGTGATCAATTGTATTTTAAACGCTGTCATGGCAATGATGTCGTTCCATACTGTTACTTATTTCTTCATAAGTTGTCTAACCTCCCATTTAAATGAAAATGTACAATTACTTAGTTTCAACTTTCAACACTTTTATGGGGTTAAAATTTTTATTTTTTGAGTACCAACTTTTGTTGATGTAAAATTAAATAGCTGTATTTAGGTGAGGTGAATCAGACTGCTCAATTGTAACTCTACATTTTTAAAATATTGAACACTTCTATATTTTATGATTTAAATCATATTTTCAATAGATCAGGAATAACATTCTATTGACTCGTTACGCAGCGCATGCATTTTACTTCTGCATCATTTATCCTCTAATAATGTTATGAAAGATGTAATTTTCTGTATTCAAAATGTATTTCCGATATCAGTATTCACGAAAATAGCTGTTCTCATTTAGTGCTGCCCTCTATACATGTCTCTCACGTACATTATCATACGACAATCCTCACCACTGAGAAATCCACATAGCCTCGTTATAGATGTGACTTCCTTTATCGAATTCTACTAAATAGAACTTCGAGTTTTGCCAAAAATTGAAAGCATTTGTTTAAATAAGGAGGAAATGTAGGAAGTACGAAAGTAGGTAAATACCTATTGTACAATTAATAGGTGGAGAACCAGTGCAAAAGACGAAAAGAAGCATCTAAAGGACACACTTAAAGACTAGAGAGTAAAACTAGGAAAAACTGATGTAGAAGAACATACCACGTCCAAATCAGGTGTATACTCTTTACTCATCTGAGAAAGGTATGGTGCATGTGGGTGATAAAACGATGGAATCTCCACCAGGTGTAGAGTGGTTCGGCCGTGACAGACCACACTTAGCAAGCCAATTACATTTGAAACTCATGCTATTAGAAGCTGACATTCACGCAGAGATAAAGTAAAATAAAAATCATACTGTCTTAACCTTAAGTTCAAAAGACAAAAGGGGATCTCTCACCCCCAGACTGCGGGACAGGGCACATGTTGCGAATATAAAATGGTATAACGATTCGGAAACTTAACATCTGGTATTGAAAATATTTCTACCATAGATAAATCAGCCTCCTCAGCAGTGAAACATAGATGGAGTATAACTGTGAAAGGAAGATAGATATCTGTGAAACGTGTGCAAAGCTTTAATGGTTCTAATCTAAATCGGCCCGGCATGGCCAAGTTGTTAAGGCACTCGACTCGTAATTCGTGGGCTCGAATCCCCGTCACACAAAACATGCTCGCTCTTTCAGCAGTGGGGGCGTTACAATGTAACACTTAATCCTTTTCTTCCCTACGTTTTCCTTTTCCTGTTTTCTCAATCTTCATCCGAGAGCGTATGGTTTTCTCCGAAACGAGGGGATCATTTGACCCTGCATGCCCATAGGGCATAACCGCTAGCTCACACGTTTATCACAAAACTTCCAGTGGCTCTGAGTGACATGATAGTGTTTGATAACGTCCGAATAATACGAAGCATAAACGTAGTAAGAATGTAACATCATAACATTGTGTCATTACATATCAGAACGTAACATTACAATACATATATATAGTACTATTAAGTAAAATAACGTGAGAATATTACACTGCATACCAAAAGCAAAACAGTGCTTTACCTGGCCGTGTTACTCATATGCTATTTAGTGTTCCTCATGTGGTATTTCTTTTAGTGTTTAAATATTAGTGTCATATATTTAATGTAATTTATAAATTAAATATTATAAAATATTAATTTCTACTTTAAAATAAAAAATAGTTCTAAGTTATTTGGTTATATTTGATGTATTTATTCCAATTGATTTGTTGTTGAATTTCGCACAAAGCTACTCGAGCGCTGTCTGTGCTACTCGTCCCTAATTTATCAATGCAAGACTAGAGGAAAGGCAGCAAGTCATCACCAGCCACCGCCAACTCTTGTGCTACTCTTTTTTACCAACGAATAGTGAGATTTACTGTCATATTATAAGCCCCCACGGCTGAAAGGGCAAGCATGTTTGGTGTGACGGTGGTTCCAAACTATAGATTAGGAGTCGAGTGCCTTAACCATCTGACCATGCTGGGCCTTACATTGGTTTAATTTTGGTTTTAGTCGCTGTATAAGTAGGACTTCTTTGATTTTGCATTTGTTAAAATTTGTTTCCCTACTACGGTATCTAAGAGTTTTCTATGGTTATATTGTATTTATTTGCTTGCAGTGTTTAAAACGTGTGAAAGTATTTTGTGTATGTTCTTTTAATCTACTTTCCATTTTTCTGCTTGTTTCTTCAATATAAAGTCGTGGCAGCTATCGCATTACAAGATCAGAACACACCCAACGCTCGTTTCTTCTTACTAAAGTTGCCCCCCGCTGGTACAGTGGTATGTCTACGGATTTACAACGCTATAATCAGGGGTTCGATTCCTCTTGGTGGGCTCAGCAGATAGTCCGATGTGGCTTTGCTATAAGAAAACGCATACACATTCTTACCAAAATTTTCTTGTTAGATTGTTGTCTCACTAATGTGAGACTTGAAAAATCACCTGTAGGTTCATTGTAATGTTCCCCTCCACGGTAATCTTTAGTAAAAGGCGAAAGATTAATACGAATTGAAAGAAAACTTGAGCATTAAACTTACCATAACCTTAACACTCACAGGTATTTCGGTTTGAATATCGCCGTCCTCTTTGCTTGGAAACAGAGATAACTGGAGAACCTCAGAACATAACTTTCTCTTCACCCCACTCTTGAATTGGAGTTTTGATGATGCAACTTGAAAAAAAAAAAGGCAAAAAAGAGCCGATGACCGGCACCCGATCGCGATTGTGAATAACGTACACCCAATCACAAGATCAACGGCCGATATTGGACTTATGGTCCATTAGAGCTGCTGAGATATATAAATCCAATGGCACAATTTTGATGTGGAGGAAACTGGAGAATTCCGAGAAAGCCACTTTCACCAGCTGGTGCCTGTTGAGTTAGCATGAAGAAGGAGGAAGAGCTTCCATACAGTTCTAGTCGTACCTGATGAGTGGAGAATGTGCCCTTTTACATCATAGTGGTTTGGTCCGCGTGAAAAAGAGCCGTGGGCTTGTTGGTAGTGAATAACATGACAAGAAGGTCTTGAACAAGGCAAAAGTTGGTGGTGATGATTCAAATGCCCAATGCCATGAGTTAGTGCAGGGATTTCCAACAGGCAGCACGCGGCATGGTTTTTTGTGGCCCGCAAAGGTCTATTGAAAAATAACCTACTTTTACAATATTTTTTTCGTAGTAACGAAATGAAAAATCCTGACATTCACAAATGAAATTTTAAAACTTATTTTGTGTGCGCCTATACGTTTATTATTTATGTATCTATAATTTGACAGCAATAACTTCTAAATTATATCACCTACACATCGATGTATTATACCATTATTTCCCCTGCTAGATAAAGTAGACTTGCTCAGTTATATACTCCCTTCCCTCTGCTAGAAAAAAGTGAATTCGCGCGGATGGTGGCAGTTTGTCCGTTTGCTGTTGTGGAAGTTGACGTGTTATAAATTATCACTGTAATTATCAGCGTGGTAAATATAAACATAAGCAAAGTTTTTAAGAAACGTAAGATTGAGAGTGAAAACAGTGTACCAGGAAAGTTGGGAACTTGATTATTTAATTACAAATAACGGCAAATTGCAGCATTTGGTTTGTATGTAAATTATATCAGTGACCAAAGAATTTAATGTGAACAGACATTATTCAACAATGTATGAAGAAAAGTATAAAAATATGAAGGAGAAACTCGAAAAGTTGAGATTGTGGATTTCAGCAAGAAATTAAAACAACAAACGAGTATGTTTAGTAAGTTGTCAGAAAGCCAACATCTGCTTTGAATGCTTCGTACATCGTTTCTCTTGAACTTGCAAGAGCGAATAAACCTTTTGTTGATGGCAGTTTAGTAAAGAAATGTGTTGTTGAAATGGCAAAGGTGTTTGGGGGATGTCACAATCGGTGAGAAATTTGAATCGGTGCCGCTTCCCAACCAAACCATACAAAGAAAAGTCACTGATATGGGAGAACAGTTAGAAAACTCACTTGTTGGATTGGTTAAAAAAGTACTTATTTCTCTCTCTTTCGTCAGTGCTGCTAACGACCTCCAAGTTCACATCGAAACGTTTGTGTCCTAACTACGCTAAATATCATAGATATGTTTGTTATTCTAGTTTTTTATATGCAGTATTTTGTCATTAAATTCGTTTATTACGTAACTGAACATGTTTAAATTACATTTCCTTTCATTTTACAATAAAAAATTTTTTTTTTTTCAAAAATATGCCCGTTCAAGTATCGTGTAACGTAAAGTCACATTCAGGTGAACTCCTTCCCTAATCTTTGCTCATTTTACCATGTTGAAAGGACATACATTAACCCTACCATGGATCTATTTACTCTTTATTTTGCATTACGTAATACACTAACAAGCCCTAATGTGACAAAAATATAATGCAGCCCGCAACTAGACTCGTGAATATAGTTGTGGCCCTCGGGCATTCTTAAGTTGGAAACTCCTGGGTTAGTGGGAGGTGGTGAGTCCGCCTCTCTGTTCCACTGGACTAGGAGTGGTGGAGATTCATCGAACTGATGGTTGCTCATCTGGGTGGCCTTCCTCCACTGAAACGTGTTGGTTTGGGTTGCTTGAGATATTAGTTCTGTAGAGGTGGAGGTTGAGGCGACGGCTATAGTGATGTCCTGGAGTGAGGTTTGAGTGCCCGGAGATATTCTGTTGTATGAATCAGTGATTTTACTGGGTGTTTGATGGTTGGTTGGCTGTGGGAGGTCGTCCATTGATTGCACTTGTTGTGAGAGTCTGGAAGTTTTGAATAACCCGGATTGGTGGGTCAACGATGATGGCGCTCGGCACTGTGCCTCGATGTTGTCACTATCTTCAGGAAGTAAGTAAGCAGATTGGTGCGTTTAAAAAACAAAACAAAAGATGCGATGTGCAGTGTAAATATTGTACTGGATTTGGCACTTGATGGCATGTTTTAATTCTTCAGGTTGGATGGTTGGGTCGACCTTTAAAACACGGTAAAAATGCTAACAGGGCTTTTTGAGGGGGAACAACTGACCTTAAGTTCAGTATTCCATGGCTGGCACAAGTAGGATTGGTCTGCGAGTGTAGAGGGCTGGATCACAACTTCGCTCCGGCGAAAAATTCGGGTCGGAAAGGGTCGATGGTAGCATCCCGCTTGGCCATAAAAATGCTGGAACGCATTCATCATCAAGGACTGCGTCCCTGCAGTTCAGAGCTTATACACAGAGTCTCGTGAACCTTCTTTATCCCTCCTCCATTTGCAACTGTCTTTACTATACGATTCGAAACTTCGTTCCTTACCAGAGCATCCTACCTGGGGTTGTGTTTTTCTTCCTCAGTGGGCCATACTTTTTCAGAATAGACGATCTGCCATTGCTCCTTTGGGCCCTCGTATCCAGTTGCAGTTAGATGAATTGGGTCTGTCCTTCGATAACATTCTTGTATCCACTGGGTAGGCCATCCCACCAAGGCTTTTTACAGTTCCCAAATGTGACTTATCTGAAAGTCATCTAAGAAAAGCAGACACTCCTGATTGGAAATACTGTCTGTTATTTGCTGAACATCTTTTAAACCATCCTTCCGTTCCTATTCATACAGATGGCTGTAAATCAGTAGACTCTGTGGGTTCTGCTATGGTTTGTTGTGGTTCAGTGATTGTGCACAGAATCCCCTCTACAGCTTTTGTGTTCATTGCCGAACTGTACGCCATTTCTCTTACCCTGGATCACATAGAAGCTAAGCAGTACTCAAACTACACTATTTATACTGACTCGCTTAGTTCTCTACTGGTCCTGGAATCGCTTCACGTTAGTTCTGACCATCTTCTCGCCGATATTCAAAACCGACTGGCCCATTTCTCTTTAACATCTTTTTCTCTCCAGTTTTCTGGATACCAGGCCACGTTGTATTCGCGGGAAAGGACTCGCCGACACCGCAGCTAAATCTGTCTGCTTTGGCACTATCACTGCTGTGCCTATTACATACATGGACTATAATCCTGTATTCAAGGCTCGGCTGCGTGCCAATTGGCAGTCCACTTGGAGTGAGCAACGTGAAAAGAAGCTTTTCCAAATAAAACCCTCCAATGAACTATGGCCGTCTTGCTTCCGTAAGAATCAGAAAGAGTAAGTAGTCCTAGCTTGACTACGCATTGGTCACAGATTTTTAACACATCGTTTTCTTTTATCTGGTATTGATGTACAAATGTGTTGTCTGTGTAACACTCAGGTCACAACAAGCCACATTATACTGTCTTGTCGTCGTTACGACTCTCAACGAGGGCACCATTTTAAACACGTTCTGTCCCAAGGTTTATCCGTAACGTCAGACTGTTATAGGCGATGGTGATACTGTTCACCTTAGAAATATTTTTACTTTTTTAAAAGACATTAGTCTTTTTTTATGCTATCGAAGTTTTCAATTTATAAACTAGATCTTTTCTAATGTGATTCCCTTTGAAGATTTAAAGTACACCTACTTCGATTTGAAATTAGAAAATGGTCGTAACGTCAAATAAGTCGAAACCAGAACTGGAAGGTCAACCTCAGACGTCAAGCGGTGATGTTTAAACTACCCATTAGTTATCCTGGCGAATTATAATAATTATAATTATGCTACAGAAAGTCATTTACAACTTGTATTACTGTAGTTTTGTCTCTTACTGCTGTAAATTGAATATGAAGTTTGATTTAATGCTATTTATGTTTTTAATTCAAAAAATTAAACTTTGTTTTGTTTTACTTTAATTCCTTTTCACCAGTTTTAATACTTTTGCTTTAATTTTAACTTTTTACCGGATGTTTGGCGCAGATAGCCTAGTTCCTTAGCGCCATAAAACACCAAACCAAACAACCAACTGAATATTTTTTTATTAATTTATGTATAACAAATGACAATACAATTTATTTTTATGTAAATTACAAGTCTAACATTTTAAAAGATAGTTCTGACATATATGTTATCATGTGCCCTCATAAAAAAAATGTTATATACCTACCTCGATAGGGTTAAAGTTGTTTTAAAAATCTTTTTCCTACCTACGTTCAGCCTTATGAACTGACTACAAAACTGTAACAATTATTAATACACTTCAAGTTGATTTTATAACGCTGACTACACTCAGAGTGTAAAACACTTCCCACAAGTTACTTCTTATTTAGAGTGTAGGTCTCTTTCTTCCCCTTATTTCTCACTTAGAGTGTATAACTCTTCGATCCGTTTAATCTCGCTAGGAAAGTAGAACTCTTCCTTTCAGTCACTTTTCACTCAGAAAACAGGGCTCTTCCTTCTACTAACTTTCCACAAACAGTTTAGGACACTTTCTTCCAGTTACTTCTTACTTACAGTGTAGAACTCTTCCTTCTAGTTAATTCTCACACAGAGTATAAAACTCTTCCTTCCAGTTACTTCTCATTCAGAGTGGAGGACTATTCCTTCCAGTTCATTCTTACTAATAATGTAAAACTCTTCTTTCCAGTTACTTCTTAATTAGAGTGTGGAACTGTACATTCCAGTTACTTCTTAGTGAGAATGCAGAACTCTACCTTCCATTTTCTTCATACGGAGAGTTTAGAACTCTTCCTTCTTGTAACTTCTTAGTTAAGAGTGTAGAACTGTTCCAGACAGTTTCTTCACAGACAGAGATAGAACTATTACTTCCAGTTAC
Organism: Tachypleus tridentatus; assembly: GCF_004210375.1. Classification (NCBI taxonomy): domain Eukaryota; kingdom Metazoa; phylum Arthropoda; class Merostomata; order Xiphosura; family Limulidae; genus Tachypleus; species Tachypleus tridentatus. The sequence goes on from NC_134830.1 coordinate 13,249,831, forward strand.
TTCTTACTTATAGTGTAGAACTCCTCCCTCCAGTTACTTCACACGAAGAGTGTAGAGCTCTTCTTTCTAGTTACTTTATACAAAGGAGTAGATCTCTTCTTTCCAGCTACTTCTTAGTTAGAATGTAGAACTCCACCTTCCATTTCCTTCACACGGAGAGTTTAGAACTTTTCGTTCCAGTTTTTTCAGAGGGAGAGATAAAACTATTTCTTCCAGTTACTTCTTAGTTAGAGTGTAGAACTCTTCCTTCCAGTTACTTCATACGGAGAGTGTAGAACTCTTCCTTCACTTTCTTCACATGCAGAGATACTACTCTTTCTTCAAATTATTTTTGCTTAGAGTGTAGCCCCCCGCTAGTACAGCGGTATGTCTCCGGATTTACAACGCTAAAATCAGGGGTTCGATTCCCCTCGGTGTGCTGAGCAGATAGCCCTTTGTGGCTTTGCTGTAAGAAAACACACACACACACACACACACGTAGAGTGTAAATCTCCTTCCTCATTTGCTTCTTACTTAAAGTGTAGAAAACCGACTTCCAGTTACTTCTTAATTAGAGTGTAGAACTTCTCCTTCTAGTTACTTCTTAGATTGTAGAATTCTTCATTTAAGTTTCTTTACACTCAGATATATAATTTTTTCCTGGTACTCTTTCTTTGAGTGTAGAGCTCTTCCTTCCTGTTGCTTCAAGGGAAGAGTGTAGAACTCTATCTTCAAGTTACTCGTTAGTTAGAGTGTAGAACTCTTTCTCTAAGTTACTTGTAAGTTATAGTGTAAAAATCTTCCTTCCAGTTACTTCTTGCTCAGACTGTGGAACATTTTCTCCGAGTTGCTTCATGCAGAGAGTGAAGAACTCTTCGTTTAAGTTGCTTGATGCGTCGAGTGTAGAATCTTCCTTCTAGTAACTTAATACGAAGTGTGTTGAACACTTCCTTTCAGTCACTTCATACACAGAGTGTAGGACTCCTCCTTCCATTTACTTTTCAGTTGGAGTGTAGAACTCTTCCTTCCATTCATGCTTCATTGGAAGAGTGAAGAACTCTTACTTCCAATTTGTTCACTCGCAGATATAAAACTCTTTTCTCCAGTTACTTATTAGTTAGACTGTAGAACTCATCCTTCTAGTTGCTTCATGAGAAGAGTGTATAACTCTTTTTTCCAGTTACTTCTTAATTAGAGTGTGAATCTGTTCATTCCAGTTACTTCTTAGTTAGAATGTAGAACTCAACCTTCCATTTCCTTCATACGGAGAGTGTAGAACTCTTCCTTTCACTTTCTTCACATGCAGAGATACTACTCTTTCTTCCAATTATTTTTCTCAGACTGTAAATTTCCTTCCTCCATTTACTTCTTACTTAGTGTGTAGAAAACCGACTTCCAGTTACTTCTTAATTAGAGTGTAGAACTTCTCCTTCTAGTCACTTCTTAGATTGTAGAATTCTTCCTTTCAGTTTCTTTACACTCAGATATATAATTTTTCCAGGCACTCTTTCTTTAAGTGTCGAACTCTTCCTTCCAGTTGCTTGAAGGGAAGAGTGTAGAACTCTACCTTCAAGTTACTCGTTAGTTAGAGTGTAGAACTCTTTCTTCCAGTTACTTGTAAGTTATTGTGTAAAATCTACCTTCAAGTTACTTCTTACTTAGAGTAGAATTTTTCTTCGAGTTGCTTCATGCGAAGAGTGTAGAATTTTTCCTTCCAGTTACTTGTTAATTAGTGTGAAGAACTCTTCCTTTGAGTTATTTCAAAATTAGAGTGTATAACTATACCTTCCAGTTATGTCATAGGAAGAGTGTAGAAATCGTCCTCAGTTACTTCAACCGTGGTGTGTAGAACTTCTCCTTCCAGGTACTTCTTAGTTAGAGTGTAGAGCGCTTCCTCGTAGTTACATCATACGAAGAGTGTATAAGTCTTCTTTCCAGTTACGTCTTAATTAGAGTGTGGAACTGTTCCTTATAGTTACTTCTTTGTGAGAAAGTAGAACACTACCTTCCATTATCTTCATACGGAGAGTGTTGAACTCTTCCTTCTTGAAACTTCTTAGTTAGAATGTTGAACACTTCCAGTTTCTTCATAGACAGAGATTAACTATTTCTTCCAGTTACATCACACGCAGAGTGTAGAACTCTTCTATCCAGTTATTTCATTTGAAAAGAGTTGAACTCTTCCCTCCAAATACTTCACATGCAGAATTTAAACTCCTCCTTCCATTTACATCTTAGGTAAAGTGGATAACTCTTCCTTCCAGTTGCTTCAGGCGAAGAGTGTAGAATTCCTTTTTCCAGTTACTTCTTAGTTAGAGTGTATAATTCATCCTTCCATTTACTTCTCAGTTAGAGTGAAGAACTCTTTCTTTCAATTTCTTCACAGTCAGATATATAAATCTTTTTTTCTAGGCATTTCTTTATTTGAGTGTATAACTCTTTCTTCCAGTTGCTTCATGCGAAAAGTGTAGAATTATTCATTCCAGTTGCTTAATATAGAGAGTTCAGAACCCTTCCTTTATATTACTTCTTAGACAGAGAGAATAATTCTAACTTCCATTTGCTTCATGCGAAGTGTAGAACTCTTCCTTTCAGTCACTTCATACGGTGTGTGTTGAACTCTTCTTTTCAGTTACTTCACACGCAGAGTGTAGAACTTCTTAATTTCAGTGTAGAACTCTACATTCTGGTTACTTCATAGGAAGAATGTAGAACTCTTCCTTTCAGTTACTTCACACACAGAGTTTAGAATTCTTCCTTCGAGTTACTTGCTACTTACAGTGTAGAACACGTCTTTCCAGTTTCTTTACACTCAGAGATAGAACTCTTTCCTCCAGGTACCTCTCACCTAGTTACTTGTTAATTAGAGTGTAGAATTCTTCTTTTCAGTTACTTCACACGCAGAGTGTAGAACTTCTCTTTACAGTTACTTCTTAGTTAGATTGTAGAACTCTTCAAGCCAGTTACTTCACACACAGAGTCTAGAACTCTTCTATCCAGTTACTTCATACGAAAAAAGTAAAACTCTTTATTCCAGTTATTTCTTAGTTAGAGTGTAAAACTCTTCCTTCCAGTTACTTCATAGTAGAAGTCTTCCAATTGCTTGACACGCAGAGTGTAGAACTTCTCCTTACAGTTACTCTTATAATGTAGAATTCATCCTTCCATTTACTTCTTAGTTGGAATGTAGAACTCTTGCTTCCAGTTGCTTCATGCGTCGAGTGTAGTACTTTTCTTTCCAGTTACTTCATAGAAAGAGTGTAGAACTCTTCCTTCCAATTGCTTCACACGCAGAGTGTAGAATTCCTCCTTCCAGTTCCTTCACACGCAGAGTGTAGAACTTCTTAATTTCAGTGTAGAACTCTACATTCTGGTTACTTCATAGGAAGAATGTAGAACTCTTCCTTTCAGTTACTTCACACGCAGAGTATAGAATTCTTCCTTCGAGTTACTTGCTAGTTACAGTGTAGAACACGTCTTTCCAGTTTCTTCACACTCAGAGATAGAACTCTTTCCTCCAGGTACCTCTCACCTAGTTACTTGTTAATTAGAGTGTAGAATTCTTCTTTTCAGTTACTTCACACGCAAAGTGTAGAACTCCTACTCCCAGTTTATTCTCAGTTGGAGTGTAGAACTCCTCCTTGAAGGTAATTCTTTGTTAGAGTGTAGAACTCTAACTGCTAAGAGTTGTATTTCTGCTAAGAGTTAATTTTGATAAAAAAAGATGAGCATTTTATAGATCATATACTTTTCATTTTTGTGATAAAAATGTTATATGCAAAGTAACTTTTACTTTGCATGAAACTCTCTTGAGAACTAAAACAAATCAAAAATTATAAAATAGACAGAAAAATATTACTGTTATGGTTTTGGAAGCGTGTGTCCAGAACACCTGTGAACATCGATCAAGCTCATGTCAGCTATGACCTGTCCAGCATTGTCTAGAAATCAAAATCAATGCATTCACTTCCCAATGCGTAATAGTAGAATTAAGTGCCCCAAGTCAATATTACACTCTGCCTGAAGAAAGGTTTAGGGTGTAAGTTCGGCCTTTCTATAAGGTATAGGTTAGCTAAAATTGGTGGTTAGACCTTCTCGTGGTTTATGACGCTTCTATATACGACAATACAGGTAGCAGTTTTCACTTGTTTATAAGCAAATTAACAATGTTTTAATTTCGCAACCATTAAAAAACTTTTGGTGAATATTTTGTATTTAATTAATTAAACCACTATTTATAAATGATCTTGATAAATAAGAACAAAAGTACTTACCGTAAAGACGTTGAGGACTGTATCGATAGGTCTTTTGTATCAATATGACATTCTGAAAACTCTCAGTATACTTTATAAGTATTTCTGCTGACAGATAATTTTAATAAAGAGAGATGAGCATTTTGTAGTTGATGTTGTCTTCATTTCTGTGATAAAAATGTAACATGCAAAGCAACTTACACTTTGCATAAAACACTCATGAGAAATAAAACAAATAAAAAATGATAAAATAGACAGAAAAAATATATTGTTTATGGTTTTCGAAGCGTGTGTCCAGAACACCTGTGAACATCGATCAAGGCTCCTTTCAGCTATGACCTTTCCAGCATTGTCTAGAAATCAGAAGCAATGCATTCCCCAGTACATAATAATAGAATTATTAGCCCCAAATCAAAATTACAGTCTGACAGAAGGGAAGATTAGGGTGTAAGTTCGGCCTTTCTATAAGGTATAGGTTAGCTAAAATTGGTGGTTAGACCTTCTCGTGGTTTATGACGCTTCTATATACGACAATACAGGTAGCAGTTTTCACTTGTTTATAAGCAAATTAACAATGTTTTATTTTCGCAACCATAAAATAACTTTTGGTGAATATTTTGTATTTAATTAATTGAACCACTATTTATTAAAATCATCTTGATAAATAAGAACAAAAAGAACTTACCGTAAAAACGTTGAGGACTGTATCGATAGGTCTTTTGTATCTCTTTGACATTCTGCAAATTCTCAGTATAGGATATAAGTATATCTGCTGAAATTTAATTTTTATAAAGGAAGATGAGCATTTTGTAGGTCATATTGTCTTCATTTTTGTGATAAAAAATGTTACATGCAAAATAACTTTTACTTTGCATATAACACTCTTGATAAATAAAACAAACAAAAAATGATAAAATAGGCAGAAAAATATATTGGTTATGGTTTTGGAGGCGTGTGTCCAGAACAACTCTGAAAATCGATCAGGCTCCTTTCAGCTACGACCTTTCCAGCATTGTCTAGAAATCATAAGCAATGCATTCTCCAGTGTATAATAATAGAATTACGTGCCCCAAATCATAATTACAGTCTGCCATAAGGGAAGTTTAGGGTGTAAGTTCGGCCTTTCTATATGGTATAGGTTAGCTAAAATTGGTGGTTAGACCTTGTCGTGGTTTATGACGCTTCCATATACGACACAACAGATAGCAGTTTTCATTTGTTTATAAGAAAATTAACAATGTTTTATTTTCGCAACCAATAAATAACTTTTGGTGAATATTTTGTATTTAATTAATTGAACCACTATTTATAAATCATCTTGATAAATAATGACAAAAGTACTTACCGTAAAGACGTTGAGGACTGTATCGATAGGTCTTTTGTATCAATATGACATTCTGAAAACTCTCAGTATACGTTATAAGTATTTCTGCTGACAGATAATTTTAATAAAGAGAGATGAGCATTTTGTAGTTGATGTTGTCTTCATTTCTGTGATAAGAAATATAACATGCAAAGCAACTTTCACTTTGCATGAAACACTCATGAGAAATAAAACAAATAAAAAATGATAAAATAGACAGAAAAATATTACGGTTATGGTTTTGGAAGCGTGTGTCTAGTTCACCTGTGAACATCGATCAAGCTCGTTTCAGCTATGACCTGTTCAGCATTGTCTAGAAATCAGAAGCAATGCATTCCCAAGTGCATAATAATAGAATTACGTGCCCCAAATCAAAATTACAGTCTGACAGAAGGGAAGTTTAGGGTGTAAGTTCGGCCTTTCTATAAGGTATAGGTTAGCTAAAATTGGTGGTTAGACCTTCTCGTGGTTTATGACGCTTCTATATACGACAATACAGGTAGCAGTTTTCACTTGTTTATAAGCAAATTAACAATGTTTTATTTTCGCAACCATTAAATAACTTTTGGTGTATATTTTGTATTTAATTAATTAAACTACTATTTATTAAAATCATCTTGATAAATAATGACAAAAAATACTTACCGTAAAGACGTTGAGGACTGTATCGATTGGTCTTTTGTATCACTATGACATTCTGAAAACTCTTAGTGTACGTTATAAGTATTTCTGCTAAGAGTTAATTTTGATAAAAGAAGATGAGCATTTTGTAGATCATATAGTTTTCATTTTTGTGATAAAAATGTTATATGCAAAGTAACTTTTACTTTGCATGTAACTCTCTTGAGAACTAAAACAAATCAAAAATTATAAAATAGACAGAAAAATATTACTGTTATGGTTTTGGAAGCGTGTGTCCAGAACACCTGTGAACATCGATCAAGCTCATGTCAGCTATGACCTGTGCAGCATTGTCTAGAAATCAAAAGCAATGCATTCATTCCCCAATGCGTAATATTAGAATTAAGTGCCCCAAGTCAATATTACACTCTGCCTGAAGGGAGGTTTAGGGTGTAAGTTCGGCCTTTCTATAAGGTATAGGTTAGCTAAAATTGGTGGTTAGACCTTCTCGTGGTTTATGACGCTTCTATATACGACAATACAGGTAGCAGTTTTCACTTGTTTATAAGCAAATTAACAATGTTTTATTTTCGCAACCATTAAATAACTTTTGGTGAATATTTTGTATTTAATTAATTAAACCACTATTTATAAATCATCTTGATAAATAAGAACAAAAGTAACTTACCGTAAAAACGTTGAGGACTGTATCGATAGGTCTTTTGTATCTCTATGACATTCTGCAAACTCTCAGTATAGGATATAAGTATTTCGGCTGACAGTTAATTTTTATAAAGGAAGATGAGCATTTTGTAGGTCATATTGTCTTCATTTTTGTGATAAAAATGTTATATGCAAAATAACTTTTACTTTGCATGTAACACTCTTGAGAAATAAAACAAATCAAAAATGATAAAATAGACAGAAAAATATTACGGTTATGGTTTTGAAAGCGTGTGTCCAGAACACCTGTGAACATCGATCAGGCTCCTTTCAGCTATGACCTTTCCAGCATTGTCTAGAAATCAGAAGCAATGCATTCCCCAGTACATAATAATAGAATTACGTGCCCCAAATCAAAATTACAGTCTGACAGAAGGGAAGTTTAGGGTGTAAGTTCGGCCTTTCTATAAGGTATAGGTTAGCTAAAATTGGTGGTTAGACCTTCTCGTGGTTTATGACGCTTCTATATACGACAATACAGGTAGCAGTTTTCACTTGTTTATAAGCAAATTAACAATGTTTTATTTTCGCAACCATTAAATAACTTTTGGTGTATATTTTGTATTTAATTAATTAAACCACTATTTATAAATCATCTTGATAAATAATGACAAAAGTACTTACCGTAAAGACGTTGAGGACTGTATCGATAGGTCTTTGTATCACTATGACATTCTGAAAACTCTCAGTATACGTTATAAGTATTTCTGCTGACAGTTAATTTTTATAAAAGAAGATGAGCATTTTGTAGGTCATATTGTCTTCATTTTGTGATAAAAATGTAACATGCAAAGTAACTTTTACTTTGCATGTAACACTCTTGAGAAATAAAACAACAAAAAAATGATAAAATAGACAGAAAAATATTACGGTTATGGTTTTGGAAGCGTGTGTCCAGAACACCTGTGAACATCGATCAAGCTCCTTTCAGCTATGACCTGTCCAGCATTGTCTAGAAATCAGAAGCAATGCATTCCCCAGTACATAATAATAGAATTACGTGCCCCAAATCAAAATTACAGTCTGACAGAAGGGAAGTTTAGGGTGTAAGTTCGGCCTTTCTATATGGTATAGGTTAGCTAAAATTGGTGGTTAGACCTTCTCGTGGTTTATGACGCTTCTATATACGACAATACAGGTAGCAGTTTTCACTTGTTTATAAGCAAATTAACAATGTTTTATTTTCGCAACCATTAAATAACTTTTGGTGAATATTTTGTATTTAATTAATTAAACCACTATTTATTAAAATCATCTTGATAAATAAGAACAAAAAGTACTTACCGTAAAGACGTTGAGGACTGTATCGATAGGTCTTTTGTATCTCTATGACATTCTGCAAACTCTCAGTATAGGATATAAGTATTTCTGCTGAAATTTAATTTTTATAAAGGAAGATGAGCATTTTGTAGGTCATATTGTCTTCATTTTGTGATAAAATGTTATATGCAAAATAACTTTTAATTTGCATGTAACACTCTTGATAAATAAAACAAAAAAAAATGATAAAATAGGCAGAAAAATATATTGGTTATGGTTTTGGAGGCGTGTGTCCAGAACAACTCTGAAAATCGATCAGGCTCCTTTCAGCTACGACCTTTCCAGCATTGTCTAGAAATCATAAGCAATGCATTCTCCAGTGTATAATAATAGAATTACGTGCCCCAAATCATAATTACAGTCTGCCATAAGGGAATTTTATGGTGTAAGTTCGGCCTTTCTATATGGTATAGGTTAGCTAAAATTGGTGGTTAGACCTTCTCGTGGTTTATGACGCTTCTATATAAGACAAAACAGGTAGCAGTTTTCATTTGTTTATAAGAAAATTAACAATGTTTTATTTTCGCAACCAATAAATAACTTTTGGTGAATATTTTATAGTTAATTAATTAAACCACTATTTATAAATCATCTTGATAAATAATGACAAAAAGTACTTACCGTAAAGACGTTGAGGACTGTATCGATAGGTCTTTTGTATCAATATGACATTCTGAAAACTCTCAGTATACGTTATAAGTATTTCTGCTGACAGATAATTTTAATAAAGAGAGATGAGCATTTTGTAGTTGATGTTGTCTTCATTTCTGTGATAAGAAATGTAACATGCAAAGCAACTTTCACTTTGCATAAAACACTCATGAGAAATAAAACAAATAAAAAATGATAAAATAGACAGAAAAATATATTGGTTATGGTTTTCGAAGCGTGTGTCCAGAACACCTGTGAACATCGATCAGGCTCCTTTTAGTTATGACCTTTCCAGCATTGTCTAGAAATCAGAAGCAATGCTTTTCCCCAGTTTTAGAATTACGAAGTCTGACAGAAAGGAAGTTTAGGGTGTAAGTTGCCTTTCTATAAGGTATAGGTTAGCTAAAATTGGTGGTTAAGTAACTTTTACTTTGCATATAACTCTCTTGAGAACTAAAACAAATCAAAATTATAAAATAGACAGAAAAATATTACTGTTATGGTTTTGGAAGCGTGTGTCCAGAACACCTGTGAACATCGATCAAGCTCATGTCAGCTATGCCCTGTCCAGCATTGTCTAGAAATCAGAAGCAATGCATTCCCCAGTACATAATAATAGAATTACGTGCCCCAAATCAAAATTACAGTCTGACAGAAGGGAAGTTTAGGGTGTAAGTTCGGCCTTTCTATAAGGTATAGGTTAGCTAAAATTGGTGGTTAGACCTTCTCGTGGTTTATGACGCTTCTATATACGACAATACAGGTAGCAGTTTTCACTTGTTTATAAGCAAATTAACAATGTTTTATTTTCGCAACCATTAAATAACTTTTGGTGTATATTTTGTATTTAATTAATTAAACCCCTATTTATAAATCATCTTGATAAATAAGAAACAAAAAGTACTTACCGTAAAGACGTTGAGGACTGTATCGATAGGTCTTTTGTATCTCTATGACATTCTGCAAACTCTCAGTATAGGATATAAGTATTTCGGCTGACAGTTAATTTTTATAAAGGAAGATGAGCATTTTGTAGGTCATATTGTCTTCCATTTTGTGATAAGAAATGTTATATGCAAAATAACTTTTACTTTGCATGTAACACTCTTGAGAAATAAAACAAAAAAAAAATGATAAAATAGGCAGAAAAATATATTGGTTATGGTTTTGGAGGCGTGTGTCCAGAACAACTCTGAAAATCGATCAGGCTCCTTTCAGCTAAGACCTTTCCAGCATTGTCTAGAAATCATAAGCAATGCATTCTCCAGTGTATAATAATAGAATTACGTGCCCCAAATCATAATTACAGTCTGCCATAAGGGAATTTTATGGTGTAAGTTCGGCCTTTCTATATGGTATAGGTTAGCTAAAATTGGTGGTTAGACCTTCTCGTGGTTTATGACGCTTCTATATACGACAATACAGGTAGCAGTTTTCATTTGTTTATAAGCAAATTAACAATGTTTTATTTTCGCAACCAATAAATAACTTTTGGTGAATATTTTGTATTTAATTAATTAAACCACTATTTATAAATCATCTTGATAAATAATGACAAAAGTACTTACCGTAAAGACGTTGAGGACTGTATCGATAGGTCTTTTGTATCAATATGACATTCTGAAAACTCTCAGTATACGTTATAAGTATTTCTGCTGACAGATAATTTTAATAAAAGAGAGATGAGCATTTTGTAGTTGATGTTGTCTTCATTTCTGTGATAAAAATGTAACATGCAAAGCAACTTACACTTTGCATAAAACACTCATGAGAAATAAAACAAATAAAAAATGATAAAATAGACAGAAAAATATTACGGTTATGGTTTTCGAAGCGTGTGTCCAGAACACCTGTGAACATCGATCAGGCTCCTTTTAGCTATGACCTTTCCAGCATTGTCTAGAAATCAGAAGCAATGCATTCCCAGTAATTGGTGGTTAAGTAACTTTTACTTTGCATATAACTCTCTTGAGAACTAAAACAAATCAAAATTATAAAATAGACAGAAAAATATTACTGTTATGGTTTTGGAAGCGTGTGTCCAGAACACCTGTGAACATCGATCAAGCTCATGTCAGCTATGCCCTGTCCAGCATTGTCTAGAAATCAGAAGCAATGCATTCCCCAGTACATAATAATAGAATTACGTGCCCCAAATCAAAATTACAGTCTGACAGAAGGGAAGTTTAGGGTGTAAGTTCGGCCTTTCTATAAGGTATAGGTTAGCTAAAATTGGTGGTTAGACCTTCTCGTGGTTTATGACGCTTCTATATACGACAATACAGGTAGCAGTTTTCACTTGTTTATAAGCAAATTAACAATGTTTTATTTTCGCAACCATTAAATAACTTTTGGTGAATATTTTGTATTTAATTAATTAAACCACTATTTATTAAAATCATCTTGATAAATAATGACAAAAGTACTTACCGTAAAGACGTTGAGGACTGTATCGATAGGTCTTTTGTATCTCTATGACATTCTGCAAACTCTCAGTATAGGATATAAGTATTTCTGCTGAAATTTAATTTTTATAAAGGAAGATGAGCATTTTGTAGGTCATATTGTCTTCATTTTTGTGATAAAAAATGTTATATGCAAAATAACTTTTACTTTGCATGTAACACTCTTGATAAATAAAACAAACAAAAATGATAAAATAGGCAGAAAAATATTACGGTTATGGTTTTGGAAGCGTGTGTCTAGTTCACCTGTGAACATCGATCAAGCTCGTTTCAGCTATGACCTGTCCAGCATTGTCTAGAAATCAGAAGCAATGCATTCCCAAGTGCATAATAATAGAATTACGTGCTCCAAATCAAAATTACAGTCTGACAAAAGGGAAGTTTAGGGTGTAAGTTCGGCCTTTCTATAAGGTATAGGTTAGCTAAAATTGGTGGTTAGACCTTCTCGTGGTTTATGACGCTTCTATATACGACAATACAGGTAGCAGTTTTCATTTGTTTATAAGCAAATTAACAATGATTTATTTTCGCAACCATTAAATAACTTTTGGTGTATATTTTGTATTTAATTAATTAAACTACTATTTATTAAAATCATCTTGATAAAAAATGACAAAAAGTACTTACCGTAAAGACGTTGAGGACTGTATCGATAGGTCTTTTGTATCTCTATGACATTCTGCAAATTCTCAGTATAGGATATAAGTATTTCTGCTGAAATTTAATTTTTATAAAGGAAGATGAGCATTTTGTAGGTCATATTGTCTTCATTTTGTGATAAAAATGTTATATGCAAAATAACTTTTAATTTGCATGTGACACTCTTGATAAATAAAACAAAAAGAAATGATAAAATAGGCAGAAAAATATATTGGTTATGGTTTTGGAGGCGTGTGTCCAGAACAACTGTGAAAATCGATCAGGCTCCTTTCAGCTATGACCTTTCCAGCATTGTCTAGAAATCATAAGCAATGCATTCTCCAGTGTATAATAATAGAATTACGTGCCCCAAATCATAATTACAGTCTGCCATAAGGGAATTTTATGGTGTAAGTTCGGCCTTTCTATATGGTATAGGTTAGCTAAAATTGGTGGTTAGACCTTCTCGTGGTTTATGACGCTTCTATATACGACAATACAGGTAGCAGTTTTCATTTGTTTATAAGAAAATTAACAATGTTTTATTTTCGCAACCAATAAATAACTTTTGGTGAATATTTTGTATTTAATTAATTAAACCACTATTTATAAATCATCTTGATAAATAATGACAAAAGTACTTACCGTAAAGACGTTGAGGACTGTATCGATAGGTCTTTTGTATCAATATGACATTCTGAAAACTCTCAGTATACGTTATAAGTATTTCTGCTGACAGATAATTTTAATAAAGAGAGATGAGCATTTTGTAGTTGATGTTGTCTTCATTTCTGTGATAAAATGTAACATGCAAAGCAACTTTTACTTTGCATAAAACACTCTTGAGAAATAAAACAAAAAAAAATGATAAAATAGACAGAAAAATATTACGGTTATGGTTTTGGAAGCGTGTGTCCAGAACACCTGTGAACATCGATCAAGCTCCTTTCAGCTATGACCTGTCCAGCATTGTCTAGAAATCAGAAGCAATGCATTCCCAGTGCATAATAATAGAATTACGTGCCCCAAATCAAAATTACAGTCTGACAGAAGGGAAGTTTATGGTGTAAGTTCGGCCTTTCTATAAGGTATAGGTTAGCTAAAATTGGTGGTTAGACCTTCTCGTGGTTTATGACGCTTCTATATACGACAATACAGGTAGCAGTTTTCACTTGTTTATAAGCAAATTAACAATGTTTTATTTTCGCAACCATTAAATAACTTTTGGTGTATATTTTGTATTTAATTAATTAAACCACTATTTATAAATCATCTTGATAAATAATGACAAAAGTACTTACCGTAAAGACGTTGAGGACTGTATCGATAGGTCTTTTGTATCACTATGACATTCTGAAAACTCTCAGTATACGTTATAAGTATTTCTGCTGACAGTTAATTTTGATAAAAAGAAGATGAGCATTTTGTAGTTCATATTGTCTTCATTTTGTGATAAAAATGTTATATGCAAAGCAACTTTTACTTTGCATAAAACACTCTTGAGAAATAAAACAAAAAAAAATGATAAAATAGACAGAAAAATATTACGGTTATGGTTTTGGAAGCGTGTGTCCAGAACACCTGTGAACATCGATCAAGCTCGTTTCAGCTATGACCTGTCCAGCATTGTCTAGAAATCAGAAGCAATGCATTCATTCCCAAGTGCGTAATAATAGAATTACGTGCCCCAAATCAAAATTACAGTCTGACAGAAGGGAAGTTTAGGGTGTAAGTTCGGCCTTTCTATAAGGTATAGGTTAGCTAAAATTGGTGGTTAGACCTTCTCGTGGTTTATGACGCTTCTATATACGACAATACAGGTAGCAGTTTTCACTTGTTTATAAGCAAATTAACAATGTTTTATTTTCGCAACCATTAAATAACTTTTGGTGTATATTTTGTATTTAATTAATTAAACCACTATTTATTAAATCATCTTGATAAATAATGACAAAAGTACTTACCGTAAAGACGTTGAGGACTGTATCGATAGGTCTTTTGTATCTCTATGACATTCTGCAAACTCTCAGTATAGGATATAAGTATTTCTGCTGAAAGTTAATTTTTATAAAGGAAGATGAGCATTTTGTAGGTCATATTGTCTTCATTTTTGTGATAAAAATGTTATATGCAAAATAACTTTTACTTTGCATGTAACACTCTTGATAAATAAAACAAAAAAAAAATGATAAAATAGACAGAAAAATATATTGGTTATGGTTTTGGAAGCGTGTGTCCAGAACAACTCTGAACATCGATCAGGCTCCTTTCAGCTATGACCTTTCCAGCATTGTCTAGAAATCATAAGCAATGCATTCTCCAGTGTATAATAATAGAATTACGTGCCCCAAATCATAATTACAGACTACCATAAGGGAATTTTATGGTGTAAGTTCGGCCTTTCTATATGGTATAGGTTAGCTGAAATTGGTGGTTAGACCTTCTCGTGGTTTATGACGCTTCTATATAAGACAAAACAGGTAGCAGTTTTCATTTGTTTATAAGAAAATTAACAATGTTTTATTTTCGCAACCAATAAATAACTTTTGGTGAATATTTTATGGTTAATTAATTAAACCACTATTTATAAATCATCTTGATAAATAATGACAAAAAGTACTTACCGTAAAGACGTTGAGGACTGTATCGATAGGTCTTTTGTATCAATATGACAATCTGAAAACTCTCAGTATACGTTATAAGTATTTCTGCTGACAGATAATTTTAATAAAGAGAGATGAGCATTTTGTAGTTGATGTTGTCTTCATTTCTGTGATAAGAAATGTAACATGCAAAGCAACTTTCACTTTGCATAAAACACTCATGAGAAATAAAACAAAAAAAAATGATAAAATAGACAGAAAAATATTACGGTTATGGTTTTGGAAGCGTGTGTCTAGTTCACCTGTGAACATCGATCAAGCTCGTTTGAGCTATGACCTGTCCAGCGTTGTCTAGAAATCAGAAGCAATGCATTCCCAAGTGCATAATAATAGAATTACGTGCCCCAAATCAAAATTACAGTCTGACAGAAGGGAAGTTTAGGGTGTAAGTTCGGCCTTTCTATAAGGTATAGGTTAGCTAAAATTGGTGGTTAGACCTTCTCGTGGTTTATGACGCTTCTATATACGACAATACAGGTAGCAGTTTTCACTTGTTTATAAGCAAATTAACAATGTTTTATTTTCGCAACCATTAAATAACTTTTGGTGTATATTTTGTATTTAATTAATTAAACTACTATTTATTAAAATCATCTTGATAAATAATGACAAAAAGTACTTACCGTAAAGACGTTGAGGACTGTATCGATTGGTCTTTTGTATCACTATGACATTCTGAAAACTCTTAGTGTACGTTATAAGTATTTCTGCTAAGAGTTAATTTTGATAAAAGAAGATGAGCATTTTGTAGGTCATATAGTCTTCATTTTGTGATAAAATGTTATATGCAACATAACTTTTACTTTGCATGTAACTCTCTTGAGAAATAAAACAAAAAAAAATTATAAAATAGACAGAAAAATATTACTGTTATGGTTTTGGAAGCGTGTGTCCAGAACACCTGTGAACATCGATCAAGCTCATGTCAGCTATGACCTGTCCAGCATTGTCTAGAAATCAAAAGCAATGCATTCATTCCCCAATGCGTAATAATAGAATTACGTGCCCCAAATCAATATTACAGTCTGCCTGAAAGGAGGTTTAGGGTGTAAGTTCGGCCTTTCTATAAGGTATAGGTTAGCTAAAATTGGTGGTTAGACCTTCTCGTGGTTTATGAAGCTTCTATATACGACAATACAGGTAGCAGTTTCACTTGTTTATAAGCAAGTTAACAATGTTTTATTTTCGCAACCATTAAGTAATTTTTGGTGAATATTTTGTACTTAATTAATTAAACCACTATTTATAAATCATCTTGATAAATAAGAACAAAAAGTACTTACCGTAAAGACGTTGAGGACTGTATCGACAGGTCTTTTGTATCTCTATGACATTCTGCAAACTCTCAGTATAGGATATAAGTATTTCGGCTGACAGTTAATTTTGATAAAGGAAGATGAGCATTTTGTAGGTCATATTGTCTTCATTTTTGTGATAAAAATGTTATATGCAAAATAACTTTTAATTTGCATGTGACACTCTTGATAAATAAAACAAAAAAGAAATGATAAAATAGGCAGAAAAATATATTGGTTATGGTTTTGGAAGCGTGTGTCCAGAACACCTGTGAACATCGATCAGGCTCCTTTCAGCTAAGACCTTTCCAGCATTGTCTAGAAATCATAAGCAATGCATTCTCCAGTGTATAATAATAGAATTACGTGCCCCAAATCATAATTACAGTCTGCCATAAGGGAATTTTATGGTGTAAGTTCGGCCTTTCTATATGGTATAGGTTAGCTAAAATTGGTGGTTAGACCTTCTCGTGGTTTATGACGCTTCTATATACGACAATACAGGTAGCAGTTTTCACTTGTTTATAAGCAAATTAACAATGTTTTATTTTCGCAACCATTAAATAACTTTTGGTGTATATTTTGTATTTAATTAATTAAACCACTATTTATAAATCATCTTGATAAATAATGACAAAAAGTACTTACCGTAAAGACGTTGAGGACTGTATCGATTGGTCTTTTGTATCACTATGACATTCTGAAAACTCTTAGTGTACGTTATAAGTATTTCTGCTAAGAGTTAATTTTGATAAAATAAGATGAGCATTTTGTAGGTCATATTGTCTTCATTTTTGTGATAAAAAATGTTATATGCAAAATAACTTTTACTTTGCATGTAACACTCTTGAGAAATAAAACAAATAAAAAATGATAAAATAGACAGAAAAATATTACGGTTATGGTTTTGGAAGCGTGTGTCTAGTTCACCTGTGAACATCGATCAAGCTCGTTTCAGCTATGACCTGTCCAGCATTGTCTAGAAATCAGATGCAATGCATTCCTAAGTGCATAATAATAGAATTACGTGCTCCAAATCAAAATTACAGTCTGACAAAAGGGAAGTTTAGGGTGTAAGTTCGGCCTTTCTATAAGGTATAGGTTAGCTAAAATTGGTGGTTAGACCTTCTCGTGGTTTATGACGCTTCTATATACGACAATACAGGTAGCAGTTTTCACTTGTTTATAAGCAAATTAACAATGATTTATTTTCGCAACCATTAAATAACTTTTGGTGTATATTTTGTATTTAATTAATTAAACTACTATTTATTAAAATCATCTTGATAAAAAATGACAAAAAGAACTTACCGTAAAGACGTTGAGGACTGTATCGATACTTCTTTTGTATCTCTATGACATTCTGCAAATTCTCAGTATAAGATATCAGTATTTCTGCTGAAATTTAATTTTTATAAAGGAAGATGAGCGTTTTGTAGGTCATATTGTCTTCATTTTTGTGATAAAAAATGTTATATGCAACATAACTTTTACTTTGCATGTGACACTCTTGATAAATAAAATAAAAAAAAAATTATAAAATAGACAGAAAAATATTACGGTTATGGTTTTAGAAGCGTGTGTCCAGAACAACTGTGAACATCGATAAGGCTCCTTTCAGCTATGACCTTTCCAGCATTGTCTAGAAATCAGAAGCAATGCATTCCCCAGTACATAATAATAGAATTACGTGCCCCAAATCAAAATTACAGTCTGACAGAAGGGAATTTTATGGTGTAAGTTCGGCCTTTCTATATGGTATAGGTTAGCTGAAATTGGTGGTTAGACCTTCTCGTGGTTTATGACGCTTCTATATAAGACAAAACAGGTAGCAGTTTTCATTTGTTTATAAGAAAATTAACAATGTTTTATTTTCGCAACCAATAAATAACTTTTGGTGAATATTTTATGGTTAATTAATTAAACCACTATTTATAAATCATCTTGATAAATAATGACAAAAAGTACTTACCATAAAGACGTTGAGTACTGTATCGATAGGATCTTTGGATCAATATGACAATCTGAAAACTCTCAGTATACGTTATAAGTATTTCTGCTGACAGATAATTTTAATCAAGAGAGATGAGCATTTTGTAGTTGATGTTGTCTTCATTTCTGTGATAAGAAGTGTAACATGCAAAGCAACTTTCACTTTGCATAAAACACTCATGAGAAATATAACAAAAAAAAAAGATAAAATAGACAGAAAAATATTACGGTTATGGTTTTGGAAGTGTGTGTCTAGTTCACCTGTGAACATCGATCAAGCTCGTTTGAGCTATGACCTGTCCAGCGTTGTCTAGAAATCAGACGCAATGAATTCATTCCCAGTGCATAATAATAGAATTACGTGCCCCAAATCAAAATTACAGTCTGACAGAAGGGAAGTTTAGGGTGTAAGTTCGGCCTTTCTATAAGGTATAGGTTAGCTAAAATTGGTGGTTAGACCTTCTCGTGGTTTATGACGCTTCTATATACGACAATACAGGTAGCAGTTTTCACTTGTTTATAAGCAAATTAACAATATTTTATTTTCGCAACCATTAAATAAATTTTGGTGTATATTTTGTATTTAATTAATTAAACTACTATTTATTAAAATCATCTTGATAAATAATGACAAAAAGTACTTACCGTAAAGACGTTGAGGACTGTATCGATTGGTCTTTTGTATCACTATGACATTCTGAAAACTCTTAGTGTACGTTATAAGTATTTCTGCTAAGAGTTAATTTTGATAAAAGAAGATGAGCATTTTGTAGATCATATTTTTTTCATTTTTGTGATAAAATGTTATATGCAAAGTAACTTTTACTTTGCATGAAACTCTCTTGAGAACTAAAACAAATCAAAAATTATAAAATAGACAGAAAAATATTACTGTTATGGTTTTGGAAGCGTGTGTCCAGAACACCTGTGAACATCGATCAAGCTCATGTCACCTATGACCTGTCTAGCATTGTCTAGAAATCAAAAGCAATGCATTCATTCCCCAGTGCGTAATATTAGAATTAAGTGCCCCAAGTCAATATTACATTCTGCCTGAAGGGAGGTTTAGGGTGTAAGTTCGGCCTTTCTATAAGGTATAGGTTAGCTAAAATTGGTGGTTAGACCTTCTCGTGGTTTATGAAGCTTCTATATACGACAATACAGGTAGCAGTTTTCACTTGTTTATAAGCAAATTAACAATGTTTTATTTTCGCAAACATTAAATAACTTTTGGTGAATATTTCGTATTTAATTAATTAAACCACTATTTATAAATCTTCTTGATAAATAAGAACAAAAAGTACTTACCGTAAAGACGTTGAGGACTGTATCGATAGGTCTTTTGTATCTCTATGACATTCTGCAAACTCTCAGTATAGGATATAAGTATTTCGGCTGAGAGTGAATTTTTATAAAGGAAGATGAGCATTTTGTAGGTCATATTGTCTTCATTTTTGTGATAAAAAATGTTATATGCAAAATAACTTTCACTTTGCATCAAACATTCATGAGAAATAAAACAAATAAAAAATGATAAAATAGACAGAAAAATATTACGGTTATGGTTTTGGAAGCGTGTGTCTAGTTCACCTGTGAACATCGATCAGGCTCCTTTCAGCTACGACATTTCCAGCATTGTCTAGAAATCATAAGCAATGCATTCTCCAGTGTATAATAATATAATTACGTGCCCCAAATCATAATTACAGTCTGCCATAAGGGAATTTTATGGTGTAAGTTCGGCCTTTCTATATGGTATAGGTTAGCTAAAATTGGTGGTTAGACCTTCTCGTGGTTTATGACGCTTCTATATACGACAATACAGGTAGCAGTTTTCATTTGTTTATAAGCAAATTAACAATGTTTTATTTTCGCAACCATTAAATAACTTTTGGTGAATATTTTGTATTTAATTAATTAAACCACTATTTATAAATCATCTTGATAAATAATGACAAAAGTACTTACCGTAAAGACGTTGAGGACTGTATCGATAGGTCTTTTGTATCAATATGACATTCTGAAAACTCTTAGTATACGTTATAAGTATTTCTGCTGACAGTTAATTTTAATAAAGAAGATGAGCATTTTGTAGTTGATATTGTCTTCATTTCTGTGATAAGAAATATAACATGCAAAGCAACTTTCACTTTGCATCAAACATTCATGAGAAATAAAACAAATAAAAAATGATAAAATAGACAGAAAAATATTACGGTTATGGTTTTGGAAGCGTGTGTCTAGTTCACCTGTGAACATCGATCAAGCTCGTTTGAGCTATGACCTGTCCAGCATTCTCTAGAAATCAGAAGCAATGCATTCCCAAGTGCATAATAATAGAATTACGTGCCCCAAATCAAAATTACAGTCTGACAAAAGGGAAGTTTAGGGTGTAAGTTCGGCCTTTCTATAAGGTATAGGTTAGCTAAAATTGGTGGTTAGACCTTCTCGTGGTTTATGACGCTTCTATATACGACAATACAGGTAGCAGTTTTCACTTGTTTATAAGGAAATTAACAATGTTTTATTTTCGCAACCATTAAATAACTTTTGGTGTATATTTTGTATTTAATTAATTAAACTACTATTTATTAAAATCATCTTGATAAATAATGACAAAAAGTACTTACCGTAAAGACGTTGAGGACTGAATCGATACTTCTTTTGTATCTCTATGACATTCTGCAAATTCTCAGTATAGGATATAAGTATTTCTGCTGAAATTTAATTTTTATAAAGGAAGATGAGCATTTTGTAGGTCATATTGTCTTCATTTTTGTGATAAAAAATGTTATATGCAACATAACTTTTACTTTGCATGTGACTCTCTTGATAAATAAAACAAAAAAAAAAAGATAAAATAGGCAGAAAAATATATTGGTTATGGTTTTGGAAGCGTGTGTCCAGAACAACTCTGAAAATCGATCAGGCTCCTTTCTGCTACGACCTTTCCAGCATTGTCTAGAAATCATAAGCAATGCATTCTCCAGTGTATAATAATAGAATTACGTGCCCCAAATCATAATTACAGTCTACCATAAGGGAATTTTATGGTGTAAGTTCGGCCTTTCTATATGGTATAGGTTAGCTAAAATTGGTGGTTAGACCTTCTCGTGGTTTATGACGCTTCTATATACGACACAACAGGTAGCAGTTTTCATTTGTTTATAAGAAAATTAACAATGTTTTATTTTCGCAACCAATAAATAACTTTTGGTGAATATTTTGTATTTAATTAATTAAACCACTATTTATAAATCATCTTGATAAATAATGACAAAAAGTACTTACCGTAAAGACGTTGAGGACTGTATCGATAGGTCTTTTGTATCAATATGACAATCTGAAAACTCTCAGTATACGTTATAAGTATTTCTGCTGACAGGTAATTTTAATAAAGAGAGATGAGCATTTTGTAGTTGATGTTGTCTTCATTTCTGTGATAAGAAATGTATCATGCAAAGCAACTTTCACTTTGCATAAAACACTCATGAGAAATAAAACAAATAAAAAAATGATAAAATAGACAGAAAAATATTACGGTTATGGTTTTGGAAGCGTGTGTCTAGTTCACCTGTGAACATCGATCAAGCTCGTTTGATCGATGACCTGTCCAGCATTCTCTAGAAATCAGAAGCAATGCATTCCCAAGTGCATAATAATAGAATTACGTGCCCCAAATCAAAATTACAGTCTGACAGAAGGGAAGTTTAGGGTGTAAGTTCGGCCTTTCTATAAGGTATAGGTTAGCTAAAATTGGTGGTTAGACCTTCTCGTGGTTTATGAAGCTTCTATATACGACAATACAGGTAGCAGTTTTCACTTGTTTATAAGCAAATTAACAATGTTTTATTTTCGCAAACATTAAATAACTTTTGGTGAATATTTCGTATTTAATTAATTAAACCACTATTTATAAATCTTCTTGATAAATAAGAACAAAAAGTACTTACCGTAAAGACGTTGAGGACTGTATCGATAGGTCTTTTGTATCTCTATGACATTCTGCAAACTCTCAGTATAGGATATAAGTATTTCGGCTGACAGTTAATTTTGATAAAGGAAGATGAGCATTTTGTAGGTCATATTGTCTTCATTTTTGTGATAAAATGTTATATGCAAAATAACTTTTACTTTGCATGTAACACTCTTGATAAATAAAACAAAAAAAAATGATAAAATAGACAGAAAAAAATATATTGGTTATGGTTTTGGAAGCGTGTGTCCAGAACACCTGTGAACATCGATCAAGCTCCTTTCAGCTATGACCTTTCCAGCATTGTCTAGAAATCATAAGCAATGCATTCTCCAGTGTATAATAATAGAATTACGTGCCCCAAATCATAATTACAGTCTGCAATAAGGGAATTTTATGGTGTAAGTTCGGCCTTTCTATATGGTATAGGTTAGCTAAAATTGGTGGTTAGACCTTCTCGTGGTTTATGACGCTTCTATATACGACAATACAGGTAGCAGTTTTCACTTGTTTATAAGCAAATTAACAATGTTTTATTTTCGCAACCATTAAATAAATCTTGGTGTATATTTTGTATTTAATTAATTAAACTACTATTTATTAAAATCATCTTGATAAATAATGACAAAAAGTACTTACCGTAAAGACGTTGAGGACTGTATCGATTGGTCTTTTGTATCACTATGACATTCTGAAAACTCTTAGTGTACGTTATAAGTATTTCTGCTAAGAGTTAATTTTGATAAAAGAAGATGAGCATTTTGTAGATCATATACTTTTCATTTTTGTACTAAAAATGTTATATGCAAAGTAACTTTTACTTTGCATGTAACTCTCTTGAGAACTAAAACAAATCAAAAATTATAAAATAGACAGAAAAATATTACTGTTATGGTTTTGGAAGCGTGTGTCCAGAACACCTGTGAACATCGATCAAGCTCATGTCAGCTATGACCTGTCCAGCATTGTCTAGAAATCAAAAGCAATGCATTCATTCCCCAATGCGTAATAGTAGAATTAAGTGCCCCAAGTCAATATTACACTCTGCCTGAAGGGAGGTTTAGGGTGTAAGTTCGACCTTTCTATATGGTATAGGTTAGCTAAAATTGGTGGTTAGACCTTCTCGTGGTTTATGACGCTTCTATATACGACAATACAGGTAGCAGTTTTCACTTGTTTATAAGCAAATTAACAATGTTTTATTTTCGCAACCATTAAATAACTTTTGGTGAATATTTTGTATTTAATTAATTAAACCACTATTTATAAATCATCTTGATAAATAAGAACAAAAAGTACTTACCGTAAAGACGTTGAGGACTGTATCGATAGGTCTTTTGTATCTCTATGACATTCTGCAAACTCTCAGTATAGGATATAAGTATTTCGGCTGACAGTTAATTTTTATAAAGGAAGATGAGCATTTTGTAGGTCATATTGTCTTCATTTTTGTGATAAAAAATGTTATATGCAAAATAATTTTACTTTGCATGTAACACTCTTGATAAATAAAACAAATAAAAAATGATAAAATAGGCAGAAAAATATATTGGTTATGGTTTTGGGCGTGTGTCCAGAACAACTCTGAAAATCGATCAGGCTCCTTTCAGCTAAGACCTTTCCAGCATTGTCTAGAAATCATAAGCAATGCATTCTCCAGTGTATAATAATAGAATTACGTGCCCCAAATCATAATTACAGTCTGCCATAAGGGAATTTTATGGTGTAAGTTCGGCCTTTCTATATGGTATAGGTTAGCTAAAATTGGTGGTTAGACCTTCTCGTGGTTTATGACGCTTCTATATACGACAATACAGGTAGCAGTTTTCATTTGTTTATAAGCAAATTAACAATGTTTTATTTTCGCAACCATTAAATAACTTTTGGTGAATATTTTGTATTTAATTAATTAAACCACTATTTATAAATCATCTTGATAAATAATGACAAAAAAGTACTTACCGTAAAGACGTTGAGGACTGTATCGATAGGTCTTTTGTATCAATATGACATTCTGAAAACTCTCAGTATACGTTATAAGTATTTCTGCTGACAGATAATTTTAATAAAGAGAGATGAGCATTTTGTAGTTGATGTTGTTTTCATTTCTCTGATAAAAATGTAACATGCAAAGCAACTTTCACTTTGCATAAAACACTCATGAGAAATAAAACAAATAAAAAATGATAAAATAGACAGAAAAATATTACGGTTATGGTTTTGGAAGCGTGTGTCTAGTTCACCTGTGAACATCGATCAAGCTCGTTTCAGCTATGACCTGTCCAGCATTGTCTAGAAATCAAAAGCAATGCATTCATTCCCCAATGCGTAATAGTAGAATTAAGTGCCCCAAGTCAATATTACACTCTGCCTGAAGGGAGGTTTAGGGTGTAAGTTCGGCCTTTCTATATGGTATAGGTTAGCTAAAATTGGTGGTTAGACCTTCTCGTGGTTTATGACGCTTCTATATACGACAATACAGGTAGCAGTTTTCACTTGTTTATAAGCAAATTAACAATGTTTTATTTTCGCAACCATTAAATAACTCTTGGTGTATATTTTGTATTTAATTAATTAAACTACTATTTATTAAAATCATCTTGATAAATAATGACAAAAAGTACTTACCGTAAAGACGTTGAGGACTGTATCGATAGGTCTTTTGTATCTCTATGACATTCTGCAAACTCTCAGTATACGATATAAGTATTTCTGCTGAAATTTAATTTTTATAAAGGAAGATGAGCATTTTGTAGGTCATATTGTCTTCATTTTTGTGATAAAAATGTTATATGCAAAATAACTTTTAATTTGCATGTGACACTCTTGATAAATAAAACAAAAAGAAATGATAAAATAGGCAGAAAAATATATTGGTTATGGTTTTGGAAGCGTGTGTCCAGAACAACTGTGAAAATCGATCAGGCTCCTTTCAGCTATGACCTTCCAGCATTGTCTAGAAATCATAAGCAATGCATTCCCCAGTGCATAATAATAGAATTACGTGCCCCAAATCAAAATTACAGTCTGACAGAAGGGAAGTTTAGGGTGTAAGTTCGGCCTTTCTATAAGGTATAGGTTAGCTAAAATTGGTGGTTAGACCTTCTCGTGGTTTATGACGCTTCTATATACGACAATACAGGTAGCAGTTTTCACTTGTTTATAAGCAAATTAACAATGTTTTATTTTCGCAACCATTAAATAACTTTTGGTGAATATTTTGTATTTAATTAATTAAACCACTATTTATTAAAATCATCTTGATAAATAATGACAAAAAAGTACTTACCGTAAAGACGTTGAGGACTGTATCGATAGGTCTTTGTATCACTATGACATTCTGAAAACTCTTAGTATACGTTATAAGTATTTCTGCTGACAGTTAATTTTGATAAAGAAGATGAGCATTTTGTAGATCATATTGTCTTCATTTTTGTGATAAAAATGTTATATGCAAAGTAACTTTCACTTTGCATGTAACATTCTTGAGAAATAAAACAAAAAAAAATGATAAAATAGACAGAAAAATATTACGGTTATGGTTTTGGAAGCGTGTGTCCAGAACACCTGTGAACATCGATCAAGCTCGTTTCAGCTATGACCTGTCCAGCATTGTCTAGAAATCAAAAGCAATGCATTCCCAAGTGCATAATAATAGAATTACGTGCCCCAAATCAAAATTACAGTCTGACTGAAGGGAAGTTTAGGGTGTAAGTTCGGCCTTTCTATAAGGTATAGGTTAGCTAAAATTGGTGGTTAGACCTTCTCGTGGTTTATGACGCTTCTATATACGACAATACAGGTAGCAGTTTTCACTTGTTTATAAGCAAATTAACAATGTTTTATTTTCGCAACCATTAAATAACTTTTGGTGAATATTTTGTATTTAATTAATTAAACTACTATTTATTAAAATCATCTTGATAAATAATGACAAAAAAGTACTTACCGTAAAGACGTTGAGGACTGTATCGATAGGTCTTTGTATCTCTATGACATTCTGCAAACTCTCAGTATAGGATATAAGTATTTCTGCTGAAATTTAATTTTATAAAGGAAGATGAGCATTTTGTAGGTCATATTGTCTTCATTTTTGTGATAAAAATGTTATATGCAAAATAACTTTTACTTTGCATGTGACTCTCTTGATAAATAAAACAAAAAAAAAAGATAAAATAGGCAGAAAAATATATTGGTTATGGTTTTGGAAGCGTGTGTCCAGAACAACTCTGAAAATCGATCAGGCTCCTTTCTGCTACGACCTTCCAGCATTGTCTAGAAATCATAAGCAATGCATTCTCCAGTGTATAATAATAGAATTACGTGCCCCAAATCAAAATTACAGTCTGCCATAAGGGAAGTTTATGGTGTAAGTTCGGCCTTTCTATATGGTATAGGTTAGCTAAAATTGGTGGTTAGACCTTGTCGTGGTTTATGACGCTTCTATATACGACAATACAGGTAGGAGTTTTCATTTGTTTATAAGCAAATTAACAATGTTTTATTTTCGCAACCATTAAATAACTTTTGGTGAATATTTTGTATTTAATTAATTAAACCACTATTTATAAATCATCTTGATAAATAATGACAAAAGTACTTACCGTAAAGACGTTGAGGACTGTATCGATAGGTCTTTGTATCAATATGACATTCTGAAAACTCTCAGTATACGTTATAAGTATTTCTGCTGACAGTTAATTTTAATAAAAGAAGATGAGCATTTTGTAGTTCATATTGTCTTCATTTTTGTGATAAAAATGTTATATGCAAAGTAACTTTTACTTTGCATGTAACACTCTTGAGAAATAAAACAAATAAAAAAAAAGATAAAATAGACAGAAAAATATTACGGTTATGGTTTTGGAAGCGTGTGTCCAGTTCACCTGTGAACATCGATCAAGCTCGTTTCAGCTATGACCTGTCCAGCATTGTCTAGAAATCAGAAGCAATGCATTCCCAAGTGCATAATAATAGAATTACGTGCCCCAAATCAAAATTACAGTCTGACAGAAGGGAAGTTTAGGGTGTAAGTTCGGCCTTTCTATAAGGTATAGGTTAGCTAAAATTGGTGGTTAGACCTTCTCGTGGTTTATGACGCTTCTATATACGACAATACAGGTAGCAGTTTTCACTTGTTTATAAGCAAATTAACAATGTTTTATTTTCGCAACCATTAAATAACTTTTGGTGTATATTTTGTATTTAATTAATTAAACTACTATTTATTAAAATCATCTTGATAAATAATGACAAAAAGTACTTACCGTAAAGACGTTGAGGACTGTATCGATTGGTCTTTTGTATCTCTATGACATTCTGAAAACTCTCAGTATACGTTATAAGTATTTCTGCTAAGAGTTAATTTTGATAAAAGAAGATGAGCATTTTGTAGGTCATATTGTCTTCATTTTTGTGATAAAAATGTTATATAGTTTTACTTTCATGTAACTCTCTTGAGAACTAAAACAAATCAAAAAATTATAAAATAGACAGAAAAATATTACTGTTATGGTTTTGGAAGCGTGTGTCCAGAACACCTGTGAACATCGATCAAGCTCATGTCAGCTATGACCTGTCCAGCATTGTCTAGAAATCAAAAGCAATGCATTCCCAATGCATAATATTAGAATTAAGTGCCCCAAATCAAAATTACAGTCTGCCTGAAAGGAGGTTTAGGTGTAAGTTCGGCCTTTCTATAAGGTATAGGTTAGCTAAAATTGGTGGTTAGACCTTCTCGTGGTTTATGACGCTTCTATATACGACAATACAGGTAGCAGTTTTCACTTGTTTATAAGCAAATTAACAATGTTTTATTTTCGCAACCATTAAATAACTTTTGGTGAATATTTTGTATTTAATTAATTAAACCACTATTTATTAAATCATCTTGATAAATAAGAACAAAAAGTACTTACCGTAAAGACGTTGAGGACTGTATCGATAGGTCTTTTGTATCTCTATGACATTCTGCAAACTCTCAGTATACGATATAAGTATTTCTGCTGACAGTTAATTTTATAAAGGAAGATGAGCATTTTGTAGGTCATATTGTCTTCATTTTTGTGATAAAAATGTTATATGCAAAATAACTTTTACTTTGCATGTAACACTCTTGAGAAATAAAACAAAAAAAATGATAAAATAGACAGAAAAATATTACGGTTATGGTTTTGGAAGCGTGTGTCCAGAACAACTCTGAACATCGATCAAGCTCCTTTCAGCTATGACCTTCCAGCATTGTCTAGAAATCAGAAGCAATGCATTCTCCAGTGTATAATAATAGAATTACGTGCCCCAAATCAAAATTACAGTCTGACAGAAGGGAAGTTTAGGGTGTAAGTTCGGCCTTTCTATAAGGTATAGGTTAGCTAAAATTGGTGGTTAGACCTTCTCGTGGTTTATGACGCTTCTATATACGACAATACAGGTAGCAGTTTTCACTTGTTTATAAGCAAATTAACAATGTTTTATTTTCGCAAACCATTAAATAACTTTTGGTGTATATTTTGTATTTAATTAATTAAACTACTATTTATTAAAATCATCTTGATAAATAATGACAAAAAAGTACTTACCGTAAAGACGTTGAGGACTGTATCGATTGGTCTTTGTATCACTATGACATTCTGAAAACTCTCAGTATACGTTATAAGTATTTCTGCTGACAGTTAATTTTGATAAAAGAAGATGAGCATTTTGTAGATCATATTGTTTTCATTTTTTGATAATAAAATGTTATATGCAAAGTAACTTTACTTTGCATGTAACTCTCTTGAGAAATAAAACAAAAAAAAATTATAAAATAGACAGAAAAAATATTACGGTTATGGTTTTGGAAGCGTGTGTCCAGAACACACCTGTGAACATCGATCAAGCTCGTTTCAGCTATGACCTGTCCAGCATTGTCTAGAAATCAAAAGCAATGCATTCCCCAGTGCATAATAATAGAATTACGTGCCCCAAGTCAAAATTACAGTCTGCCAGAAGGGAAGTTTAGGGTGTAAGTTCGGCCTTTCTATAAGGTATAGGTTAGCTAAAATTGGTGGTTAGACCTTCTCGTGGTTTATGACGCTTCTATATACGACAATACAGGTAGCAGTTTTCACTTGTTTATAAGCAAATTAACAATGTTTTATTTTCGCAACCATTAAATAACTTTTGGTGAATATTTTGTATTTAATTAATTAAACCACTATTTATTAAAATCATCTTGATAAATAATAACAAAAAAAGTACTTACCGTAAAGACGTTGAGGACTGTATCGATTGGTCTTTTGTATCTCTATGACATTCTGAAAACTCTTAGTATACGTTATAAGTATTTCTGCTAAGAATTAATTTTGATAAAATAAGATGAGCATTTTGTAGATCATATAGTTTTCATTTTTGTGATAAAAATGTTATATGCAAAGTAAATTTTACTTTGCATGTAACTCTCTTGAGAACTAAAACAAATCAAAAATTATAAAATAGACAGAAAAATATTACTGTTATGGTTTTGGAAGCGTGTGTCCAGAACACCTGTGAACATCGATCAAGCTCATTTCAGCTATGACCTTTCCAGCATTGTCTAGAAATCAAAAGCAATGCATTCCCAGTGCATAATAATAGAATTACGTGCCCCAAATCAATATTACAGTCTGCCAGAAAGGAAGTTTAGGGTGTAAGTTCGGCCTTCTATAAGGTATAGGTTAGCTAAAATTGGTGGTTAGACCTTCTCGTGGTTTATGACGCTTCTATATACGACAATACAGGTAGCAGTTTTCACTTGTTTATAAGCAAATTAACAATGTTTTATTTTCGCAACCATTAAATAACTTTTGATGTATATTTTGTATTTAATTAATTAAACTACTATTTATTAAAATCATCTTGATAAATAATGACAAAAAGTACTTACCGTAAAGACGTTGAGGACTGTATCGATTGGTCTTTTGTATCACTATGACATTCTGAAAACTCTTAGTGTACGTTATAAGTATTTCTGCTAAGAGTTAATTTTGATAAAATAAGATGAGCATTTTGTAGGTCATATTGTCTTCATTTTTGTGATAAAAATGTTATATGCAAAGTAACTTTACTTTGCATGTAACACTCTTGAAATAAAACAAAATAAAATGTATAAAATAGACAGAAAAATATTACGGTTATGGTTTTGGAAGCGTGTGTCTAGTTCACCTGTGAACATCGATCAAGCTCGTTTCAGCTATGACCTGTCCAGCATTGTCTAGAAATCAGATGCAATGCATTCCTAAGTGCATAATAATAGAATTACGTGCTCCAAATCAAAATTACAGTCTGACAAAAGGGAAGTTTAGGGTGTAAGTTCGGCCTTTCTATAAGGTA